>NC_134094.1:79450119-79680119 GCF_000715075.1 Nicotiana tabacum | reverse complement strand
AAACCGCATCTGTGGATCAAAAATCGCTTCTGCGAAGCCGCACCTGTGGAAAAACCATCTCTGCTTCCGCTTCTGCGGATAAGGGCCCGCATCTGCGGAACTGCTTCTATGGGAATGAGGTCGCACCTGCGACCACTGGCGCTTCTGCGTCCCTGCCATCGCAGAAGCAAAGGCGCTTCGGCGGAACGTTGCCTACTTTTGCGACCACTGCCTGGCATGACCAAACTCGCTTCTGCGACCAAGAGCTCATTTTTGCGAGCCCGCACCTGCGGTCAAATCCTCCGCAGGTGCAAAAACACCAGAATAGCCCAGCATTCAGCATATTTGACAAGTCTCAAATTGTTCTGATTTCAATCTGAATCACACCCGGGTCCGCCGGGACCCCGTCTGAATATACTAAAAATTCCTAAAACATCATACGAACTTAGTCGAGCCTTCAAATCACATCAAACAATGCTAAAAATATAAATTGCACATCGATTCAAGCCTAATGAACTATGGAACTTCTAACTTCTACATTCGATGCCGAAACCTATCAAATCATGTCTGATTGACCTCAAATTTTGCACATAGGTCATAATCGACATTATAGACCTACTCCAATTTTCATAATCGGGATCCGATCCCGATATCAAAATGTCCACTCCCGGTCAAACTTTCCAAAAAGCATACAACTTTTCCAACTTTCGCCAATTAACGCCGAAATGACCTACGGACTTCCAAATCAACATCCGGACACACTCTTAGGACCCAAATCACCATACGGAGATATTGGAACCATCAAAACTCCATTCCAGAGTCTTCTTCACAAAATTCAAACTACAGTCCATTCCTAGAACTTAAACTTCCAATTTAGGGACTATGTCTCCCATTTCACTCCGAAACCAAATACCAAACCTCCCGGCAAGTCACATAATCACATAATGAAATAAAGGGAACAATAAATAGGGGTTCGAGGCTAATACTCTCAAATGACCAGACGGTTCGTTACATCCTCCCCCTCATAAAACAAACATTCGTCCTCGAATGAGTATAGAGACATACCTGAAGTGGTGAAAAGATGAGGATAACGGTTGTGCATATCATCCTCGGTCTCCCAAGTCGCCTCCTTGACCGAATGACCCCTCCACTGAACCTTCACTGAAGTGATGTTCTTCAACCTCAACTTTCGAACCTGCCTGTCCAAAATAGCCATCGGCTCCTCGATATAATATAGATCCTTGTCCAACTGGACTGAGCTAAAGTCTAGCACATGAGACAGATCGTCGTGATACTTCCGGAGCATGGAACACTGGATGAACTACAGAGAGACTAGGTGGTAGTGCAAGTCAGTAAGCCACCTCTCCAACCCTCTTAAGAATCTCAAAAGGCCCGATATACCTAGGGCTCAACTTGCCCTTCCTCCCGAACCTCATAACACCCTTTATGGGCAAAACCCAGAGCAAGATCCGCTCCTCAACCATGAATGCAACGTCGCGAATCTTCTGATCCACACAACTTTTCTATCTGGATTGGGCTGTATGAAGCCGATCATGAATCAATTTAACCTTTTCCAAGAAATCCTGAACCAAGTTTGTACCCAATAGCCTAGTCTCTCCCGGCTCGAACCAACCCACTGGAGACCGACATCGTCTACCATACAAAGTCTCATATGGGGCCATCTCAATGCTCGACTGATAACTGTTATTTTAGGCAAACTCCACAAGTGGCAAGAACTGATCCCAAGAACATCCAAAATCCATCACACACGCACGAAGCATATCCTCTCATATCTGAATAGTGTGCTCGGACTGTCCGTCCGTCTGAGGGTGAAATGATGTACTCAACTCCACCCGAGTACCCAACTCATATTGTACGGCTCTCCAGAATAGCGATGTAAACTATGTAACCCGGTCAGAGATGATAGATACTGACACACCATGAAGCCTGACAATCTCGCGAATGTAAACCTAAGCCAACTGCTCCGAAGAGTAAGTAGTAACCACAGGAATGAAATGAGCTGACTTGGTCAATCTATCCACAATCACCCAAATTGCATCGAACTTCCTCTGAGTTTGTGGGAGCCCAATAACGAAATCTATAGTGATCCGCTCCCATTTACACTCCGGAATCTCTAGCTTCTGGAGCAATCCCTCTGGCCACTGATGCTCATACTTCACCTGCTGACAATTTAGGCACCTTTATACATACTCCACTATGTCCTTCTTCATTCTCCTCCACCAGTAATGTTGCCTCAGGTCCTGATACATCTTCGCGGCACCTAGGTGAATGGAGTACCGCGAACTGTGAGCCTCCTGGAGAATCAACTCACGCAAATCATCTACATTGGGCACACATAGCCTGACCTGCATCCATAATACACTGTCATCTCCAATAGTAACCTCCTTGGCATCGCCGTGCTGAACCGTGTCCTTAAAGACAAGCAAATGGGGGTTATCATACTGACGCTCTCTGATACGATCATAAAGAGAAGACTGAGAAACCATACAAGCCAAAACTCTGCTCGGCTCGGAAATACCCAATCTAACAAACTGGTTGGCCAAGGCCTGAACATCCAAGGCTAAAGGTCTCTCTACTACTGGTAAATATGCTAAACTGCCCAAACTCTTCGCCCTGTGACTCAAGGCATCGACCACCACATTGGCCTTCCCGGGATGATAGAGAATGGTGATGTCATAATCCTTAAGCAGCTCCAACTATCTTCGCTGCCGCAAGTTAAGTTCCTTCTGTTTAAACAGATGATGTAGACTCTGGTGATCGGTGTAGACCTCACAAGGGACACCATACAAATAGTGCCACCTTCATGCATAAATAATAGCTACTAACTCGAGGTCGTGGACATGATAGTTCTTCTCATGCACCTTCAGTTGTCTAGATGCGCAGGTAATCACCCTACCGTTCTGCCTCAACACCGCGCCAAGACCAATGCGTGACGTATCACAATACACCGTATATGACAACCGAACCAGTAGGCAATACCAACACTCAGGCTGTCGTCAAAGCAGTCTTGAGCTTTTGAAAGCTCTCCTCACACTCCTCGGTCCACCTAAACGGAGCACCCTTCTGGGTCAATCTGGTAATAGGTGCTGCAATAGACGAGAAACCCTCTACAAATCGACGGTAATACCCCGCCAAGCCAAGAAAACTCCGGATCTCCGTAGCTGAGGATAGTCTGAGCCAACTCTGCATTGCCTCAATCTTCTTCGAATCTACCTTGATCCCCTCACTCGATACTACATGACCCAAGAATGCCACTGAATCTAACGAGAATTCACACTTCAAAAATTTTGCATATAACTTCTTTTCTCTCAAGGTCTGAAGCACAGTCCTCAGGTGTTGCTCATGATCCTACCGGCTCCGGGAGTATACCAGAATGTCATCAATAAACACAATGACGAACGAGTCAAGATAGGGCTGAAATACATTGTTCATCAAGTGCATAAATATTGTTGGGGCGTTGGTCAGCCCAAAAGACATTACAAGGAACTCGTAATGACCATACCGAGTCCAGAAAGCAATCTTTAGGATATTTGGCTCCCGAATCTTCAACTGATGATAGCCTGAACGCAAGTCGATCTTAGAGAACACTCTAGCACCCTAAAGCTGATAAAATAGGTCATCAATATGTGGCAATGGATACCTGTTCTTCACTGTAACCTTGTTCAACTGGCGATAATCAATACATATTCGCATAGAACCATCCTTCTTCTTTACAAATAAGACTGGAGCACCCCAAGGAGACACTCTGAACTAATGAATCCCTTATCAAGCAACTCTTGCAATTGTTCCTTTAACTCTTTCAACTCTGTTAGGGCCATACGATAGGGTGGAATAGAAATGGGTTGAGTGCCCGGTAACTAATCAATACCAACCCCTTACACATCACACCCCTTCACAACCATCCGCTGAGCCTTTAGAAATGAGACAACCCTGCTAGGAACATAATCTATGGTACCTCTCCACTCTAGCCACGGTAGACCTGGCATAGCCAACGTCACTGTGTTGGCATGACAATCAAGGATAGCCTGATAGGGCGACAACCAGTCCATGCCCAAAATAACTTCGAAATCCACCATACTGAGCAACAATAAACTAGCTCTGATCTCAAAACCATTAAGAACAACCAAACACAACCGATACACACGGTCAACAATAATAGAATCTCCCACGGGTATAGACACATAGACAGGAGAACTCAAAGAATCACGGGATACACCCAAATACTGAGCAAAATAAGATGACACATACGAATAAGTGGAGCCTGGATCAAATAAGACTGATACATCTCTATGATAGACCGGAACAATACCTGTGATGATAGAGTGAGATGCAACTGCCTCCATCCTAGAAGGAAGGGCATAATATCTGACCTGGCCTCCCTCTCTAGGGCGACCTCTACCTGTCCGACCTCCACCTCGAGCTGGCTATGTAGGTGGAGTGGTAGTTGGTGCTGTAACCATAGCTTGAGGACCCGGTGGAGTACATGGTGCCTGAGTGGTCTGTGGAGGTGCACCCCTCCTGAGTCTGGGGAAATCTCTCACCATATGATGAGTGTCACCACACTCAAAACAAGCTCTCGGAGGACGTGGCTGTTGTGACTGGCTCGGGCCTGATCGGCTGGACTGACCGCTAAAAGCACCCCGTGCAGGAGGTACACTAGATAATGGCGGTGCATAATAAGGATCCTGGGGCCTAGGAGTGGCCGGAATACCACTGGCGGCTGGAAGTGTTGAATAAACAGGGTGACTCACATAGCCCCTACCCTAACGAGCTACAGATAGGGCACGAGTACCACTAAAAGTGCCAGACTCTCGAGACCTATTGGCCTCCCTCTCCTCTCTCTCCCGAGTCAGCATACCCTCCAATCTCCTAGCAATCCCCACTACCAGCAGGTATGCGATGTCCATCTCCAACTCTCAGGCCATGCTAAATTTAATACTGGGGTTAATCCCCTAAATAAATCGATGAACCCGCTCCCGAACAGTAGCAACCAAGGTTGGTGCATGGCTGGGCAAATCACTGAACTGGACCGCATACTCTGACATGGTCATAAAACCCTGGTGCAACTGCTCAAACTCTGCACACCATGCATCTCTGAGAATATGGGGGACATGCTCCCTCAAGAACATATCTGAGAACTGAGTCTAAGTGAGTGAAGCTGCCTCGGCCGGACTACCCAACTCATATGCTCGCCACCACTGATAGGCTGCTCCTCTAAGCTGGAACGTAATGAAAGAAACTCCATAAGACTCTGCAACACCCATAGTACGAAGGATACGGCGGCACTCCTTAAGAAAACCCTGGGCATACTCTAACGCCAAGCCACTGAAAGTAGGAGAGTGGTACTTCTTGTACCTCTCGAGCCTGAGCTGCTCCTCCTACGAAACTATTACCCTAACCTTGGGCTGAACTGGGGCTACCAGCTACATTGGTATGACCTCCGAAACCTGATCGACCTGGACCCGCTGCTCTAGGGTATGGGCGGCGGGAGTTTGTGTTCCTCCCCTGGCCTGAGATGTGGCAGGAGCAAGTTGTATCAATCCTGCCTGAGCCAAGGTGCTGAACATGCTCAGAAACTGGGCGAGAGTCCCCTAGAAGGTTGATGCTATAACAGGCGTCTTAGGTGCCTGCCCTCCAACTGGAGCTACTGGTGGCTCCTCTGTGGAACCTCGTGCGAGTGCTCTGGCTGCACCACGTGGACGTCCTCGGCCTCTACCCAGGCCCCGGCCTCTCATGGCTCTAGCAGGGGGAGCGGGTGTCTGGTCATCTGATCCAGCTGTACGTGTCCTCGCCATTTGTGAGAGAGTAGAAAGAAGAAATTTAGAATCCGAAGTCAAAAATTTCGCACGATAAGAAATCAAGGAAGTGAAGCTTTTCCTAACAGTTCCATAGCCTCCCGAAGATAAGTACAGACGTCTCTGTATCGATTCGCGAGACTCTACTAAACCTGCTTGTGACTCATAACACCTATAAACCTAGAGCTCTGATACCAACTTGTCACGACCCGAATTTCCTCCGTAAGATGCCGTGACGGCACCTAATCTCTAAGACTAGGTAAACCTAACAAATATGCGGAATAACTGAAATAATAACTTAAATAGCAAACATCAACAACTATATAAATGAAAACTACTGCTCAACATGTACAAATCCCAAAACCCAGTGAAATATAAGTCACAAGCTCTAGATACAGTGTGGAACGCTCCTATACATCATTGTCTATCAAAATGTAAAGAAATAAGAAAAGAACGGGATAGAAGGGGACTCTGAGTCCTGTGGACGCGGGCAGGTGTACCTTGAAGTCTCCAAAGCAGCAACACAATGCACTAATATCGAGGCTGATAGGATGCACCTAGATCTGCACAAAAATCTGTGCAGAAGCGTAGTATGTGTACACCACAACGGTACCCAGTAAGTGCCAAACCTAACCTCGGTAGAGTAGTGACGAGTATAGGTCAGAGCCCTACTAGGAATAATAGTAAAAACAAGGCAGGAGATATAATAATGTAATTAGATGATAGAGAAGTGTAACAATAGAAATTCACAGAAGATAACAACCCGGAATTCAAGAAGACAACTACAACACGTAAGTAAACAAGAATCTTACAAGTTAAGAAACAACAACAACAACAACAACAACAACAACAACAACAACAACAACAACAACAACAACAACAGTACACCAAATAGAGATAAACAATAGGGGCGCTCTTGAGGTACCGCCTCGTAGTCCCAAAAATAAATATCTCACAACGGCACGACAGAAACCTCGTGAAAATAATGATAATTGCACGACAGAAACCTCGTGCCACAATAACACTCTGCACGACAGAAACCTAGTGCCATAATTACACTCCGCACGGCAGAAACCTCGTGCCACAATAACACTCCGCATGGCAGAAACCCCATGCCACAATAACACTCCGTACGGCAGAAATCTTATGCCACAATAACACTCCGCTCTGAAGAAACCTCGTGCCACAATCAATTAGTTATCTCAACAAAATAACGAAAACAACACATAACAAATGAAACAATGAAATTACAGCAAGAAATGCTACAGTTAAAGAATGAATACGAAATCAAAGGAAGCAGGAAATTCAACTAAGCATGTTGCACGAATTGCAAGTAAGAGATACGACACATAGATATGTGATATTAGGCTAATCATGATGACTATGCGTGCTAGAGTAACTCAATTAAGGGAATAAAATGGAACTACTCAGCAAAAACCGGATTATCAACATTTAGCCCTAGTACGCACTCGTCACATCGCGTATATGGCCTTCACGTATTGCAATTTACCATAACAGTACCAAATCCTAAGGGAAATTTCCCTTACACAAGGATAGACAAGTCACTTACTTCAAACCTCGCTCAATCAATCAATAAGAAGGCCTTTCCATCGATTTTCCAACTCCGATCGGCTCGAATCTAGCCAAAACAATTATATACAATAAATATAACTATAAGAAACTAATTTAAATAATGAAACTACGACTTTAGCAAAGAATTGAAAAATCGCTCAAAAAATCGACCCGGGCCCACGTCTCGGAACCCGACCAAAATTATAAAATTAGAACACCCAATCGATATCGAGTCCAACCATACAAGAATTACTCAAATCCGACCTCAAATTGCCTTTCAAATCCCCAAATTTTAGCCTAAGAAACTTTCCCAAATTTTCTCCAAATTTCCAACTAGAAACACTAATTAAATGAAGAAAACAACAATAGATTCGTGGGAATTAATCAAAAATGAGTTAAGAATCCTTACTCAAATGATTTCCTTGCAAAACCCTCGAAATATCGCCACAAACCGAGCTCTCTAGGTCCAAAAATGGATAATGAAATCAAACCCTCGAACTTAGCCCTTTTCTGCCCAACAAAACCGCATCTGCGGACCAAGAATCGCTTCTGCGACGCCGCACCTGCGGAAAAACCATCGCAGGTGCGGACAACACTCGAGTCCAGGGCTTCCGCTTCTGCGGATAAGAGCCCACATCTGCGGAATCGCTTCTGCGGGAATGGGATCGCACCTGCGGCCACTGGTGCTTCTGCGCCCCTGCCATCACAGAAGCGAAGGCACTTCTGCGGAATGTTGCCCGCTTCTGCGACCACTGCTGGGAATGACCAAACGCGCTTCTGGGACCAAGAATAGCCCAGCATTCAGCAGATTTCACAAGTCTCAAATTGTTATGGTTTCAATCCGAATCACACCCGAGGACACTGTCCGAATATACCAACAAGTCCTAAAACATCATACGAACTTAGTCGAGCCTATCAAACAACGCTAAAAACACGAATTGCATATCGGTTCAAGCCTAATGAACTTTGGAGCTTCTAACTTCTACATTCGATGCCGAAACCTATCAATTCACGTCCGATTGACCTCAAATTTTGCACACAAGTCATAATTGGCATTACGGACATATTTCAACTTCCGGAATCAGAATCCGACCCCGATATCAAAAAGTCCACTCCCGGTCAAATTTCCCAAAAACCATCCAACTTTTCCAACTTTCGCCAATTAATGCCGAAATGACCTACTGACTTCCAAATCAACATCCGGGCACGCTCCTACGACCCAAATCACCATATAGAACTATTGAAATCGTCAAAACTCCATTTCGGAGTCGTCTTCACAAAATTCAAACTACGGTCAATTCCTAGAACTTAAACTTCCAATTTAGGGATTATGTGTCCCATTTTACTCCGAAACAAAAAATCAAACCTCCCGACAAGTCACGTAACCACAGAATGAAATAGAGGGAGCAATAAATAGAGGTTCGGGGCTAATACTCTCAAAATGACCGGTCGGATCGTTACAATACAATAGGTATTCTTAACATTTTTTTCTTCCATGTCTAGTCCTATTAACTTTGGGTTTTTTTTTCTAACATGTTTGGTAAATTTAATTAAATACTTGATAATTTGGAAACGGTCGGCCACGAACTACGCTTTACTTCCTTTTCCTAATATGCTAATTTGTGTAGTTTTAAATTAATTTAACTTATCACTTTCCTTGTATGTCAAACAATCCTATTATATTGGAACCGTTAGGAAGGTTCTAGATATTAGTATATAAGGTAAAATTTAAAATTAATTTTAAAATATTAAGTATTAAGACTTCTATTAACTTTGAGTGATTTTGTTAGAACCCGCGCGATCTGCGAATAATTTGACAGAATATATCATATTAATTTAATAAAGATTAATTGTTATTTTATTATTTAATATATTAAAATTACTACATAATAAGTTAAATTATATATTTATGTATTTCTTGAAATTATTGTTTATATTTTTGTCTTTAGTTTTATCTATTATAATATTTTTAGTTACATGATCTTATCCATATAGTATGACCATATAAATTATTATTCAAAAACTTTATCATCTCAAAAAATAAATTAGTCTTATCATGTTATATATCTCTACATTGAAGTTATTTATATATATTTTTCTTGAAATTATTTTTTATGTTTTTGTCTTTTGTTTTATCTATCATAATATTTTTAGTTACATGCATGATCTTATCCATATAGCATGACCATATGAATTATTATTCAAAAACTTTCTAATCTCAAAAACAAATAAGTTTTATCATGTTATATATCTCTACATTTAAGTGTGTGTGTGTGTGTATATATATATATATATATATATATATATATATATATATATAGAATAGTTTCCTTAAGAATATATAGATATTTAATTATTTTTAATTTAAAGTAAAAAAGAGTAACTAATTATTAACTAACCTAACTAACTTTGTCCTAAAATTTGACATTTGTTGAATTTTTGCTGTGACACTTGGTATCATCACATTGATTTGCTTTTCCTATTCTATATAGATAGATGGCAAAAGGGTCAAATATACCCCTCTACTTTGGTATATTATTTATATCTACCCTCCGTTATACTATGGAGCCATATTTACCCTTATTGTTAGCCAAACTTTTTTAAAATACCCTCCACCTAACGGAAAGCCACTAGATTAATAAAATAATCATTTTAAAAAAAATTATTAACCCAAACCCATTATTTAAAAATACGGAACCTAAATTTTTGAGACGTCTTAACACATTTTATTCATTTAGAGAGAGACCGGGAATGATGGTAGAGGTAGGATTAGTAAGAACTTATATTTTTGGTTATTAGTTGTTCATGATGGCATTAGGATATCATGTTATCACTTTCGGTTATTTTTTGTGTGTGGTTATAATATGGCATCCCTTTGTCTAATATAATACACACCTGACAGTTAGTTTGTATGTTGGCAACAACTGATATATATTTTAATAATACTTGTGTTTGGTTAATGCATTAAGTTAGTGCACTTAGGTTGTTAAGTTGCTTTCCAACTTATTGGTATACTTTCTTTCATTCTTGATGAATTCCTCCGACTGTAGCTTGATATTAAATTGAATCTCCTCTAATTATTTTCTAATATTTGTTCATTATAAGTTCAGTTGTTACTAAGAATTATGAGTATCCCATCCTATATCTTGGAATCTAACTTTGGTTCTTAAGGGGTGATTTGGCGATAACTACTTGTTGCCCAAATGCTTAAAGCAGAATAAGAAAATTATGGTGCGTGAATACTCATCAATAAAGGCTCACTGTTGGAGGAAGAAATACTTCGGTAGCTGCCTTAAGACTTCAGAACTGCCAACCTAATAAGACGCTATAAACATTCAAGTCATGGTGGAAAGAAAATCATGATGAATACTTAGTACAGTTCGACATGGTGGAAAAAATAAAGAGAGAAGTTAAAAGAAAAAAAAATGGAAAATGTAGAATATAATAAAATCATGATGAATACTTGGTACAGTTCGACATGGTGAAAAAAACAAAGAGAGAAGTTAGAAGAAAAAAAAAAGAAAAATGGAAAAGGTAGAATATAATAAACATATAATAAGGATATTAAAAGAATTGGGACTCATTGTATAAATGAATATATGGTTGTCGGAATTTTTATGTCTCACTTCTTGAGTACAACAAATGACTACGAAGAAGATGACTAATATGTAAGGAAGAAGTGCATTAAATAAAAGGAGTTTACGGGTTATTAATGGGTTTTAAAAAAAAAGATTTTTTTTTAATTTGTGACTTTACGTTGGGTGGAGGGCATTTTTAAAAAGTTTGGCTAACGGTAAGGATAGATATGTCCCGATAGTATAACAGAGGGTAGATGTGAACAATATCCGAATTGAAATTTTGGAAAGGGTCAGCCACGCACGACACTTACTTGACAATACTGAAACGTCTGCACTGGGCAAGTTCTTATTCTCTTCACGACCTAGTGTTCAAACAATTAGTAAAAAAACACTAGATGAAATTTTATCTTTTCACCAAGTGACCAATTGCTAAATTAGAGAATTTTCTGATATTTTAAAGAAAAACTTAATATTAATAAAGATATACACATATCTCGGAGAGGTGCATTTATCTTTGATAAAAGGATATAACAGAGAATGAACTACAACCTATACGGATAAGATACAGAGAAAGAATGTCAGTTACAAAAATATAGTACTCCTATATGTTTCATCTTTGAACTTGTTCAGCAACATGGTTGGTAGTGGTTGATGAGGCTGCTGTTGTCCTACCATTCAACATCCCATTACCAACAGGTGGAGTTTCTCCCCATTTCCCTTCAGATTCCAAAGGTTCAATCACTTTAACAATCCCATCTGACAACCCAACTGCAATTTGGTTTGGCTCCTGGGGATGTGCTGCAATGACCAGCGGGTACACTGCTTGGCTTCTGAAACACACAAACAGGGTTAGTCATGACTCCTTTTAGCACCAACTACATTACTGACAATGAGGAACGGAAGTTTTGAGTATCGCACAACTTTGCGCATTGCAGGAAGGTAGTGTAACATGTTTTAGCAACATCTAGAAAATGACACTGATGAAACAACACGAGCAAGTGATACGGAAGAAAGTTGTAACACTACTTGGAAATGATGAAGGCTCTTGCCAAAGGAGGTAACAGGCATTAATGCAACCATGGACCAAGTAAATCACTGTCGTCGATTATGAGACTTACAGTATGTGTCTGTACCCCAAACACAAAAAGAAGCATATAAGGAATAAACCTCTCTCTCTCTCTCTTCTACTCTTGTTTTTACTCCTTATTGATTAGAATGAATCGAAAAGCATTGTTGATCCAATAAATGCGATAAAATTTTGGATTTTTGGGACTAAAATCAGACAAATTCCAGTCACTATGAAAATGCTCAAGTCTAGTTCAGAAGATATTCTGGACAAATAGATGTGCTCTTACCCAATCAACACGGCCTGAGATAAATATGCAGAGGGAGCAATACGACATTTTAGCCTAAGGCTATCAGCATCAAACACACCAATGTTACCATCACAAAAGGAAGCATAAACTAGTTGACTGTTGCAAGAGTACACAGCATGTGATATGGGTGCCGAAAGAGCATCTTGTGGAACCCACTGCAACAAACAGCATCTGTGAGAAAACAAACCTACAGGTGTCTACATTCCATGATATTTGGCATCTGGTTTACCTGGCGTATTCTTTCCATCTTAGAGGCATCATATATTCCTAATTGGGTTTCATGGGATACTAGTAAGCGGACTTGGTCCGAGTGAAATTGTACCCGAGTATCACCAGCAGATGCTTTACCAGCAGGCAACTGAATGGGAACTGATTTTCTCTTTTCCTATGTATCAATGCTCCATGTACATAGCTGCAATAGATTTTTTTCACATTAGTACTCAATGCAATACTAGAGTTCTGTACTGGACAACAAAGAAATAGGTAGCTGTATGTAACTCCAGGCTATAGGCCATACGTCAGCTCATTCTGCATGCTTAACATATGAGGAAGGCCAAATGTGCCAGTTTTATCCGAGCAAGGTTATTAAGATAATAGTTGAAATTCATTATTAAATCCAGTCCTCAAAATGGGTGACAACGTCGAGATTTAAGAACTTAAAACTTTTTTTTAATATAAAGGTGGAACCATAACACCTTTTATAGTATGATATTGAAAAGGCATTTAAGAAAGAAGGGGAGATGCTTTTCCTCTTATGTAAGTGAACATAATTTGGGGGCAATCCAAAACAAAAAGTAGGATAATTAAAACGGACAGAATAGTAGACAAAATCACTTTACCATCCAGGACACATTGATTATGAGATTTCTAATGAACATGCCGCACTGAATAAAAAAGGGTTGGTGCTCTACTTGTTCATCCATACTTCGATGGGTAGATGAAGAAAAACACAAGGCATTAAAGCAAAATGTTGAATGGAAGAAAACTGAGTCTCACATGCGCATCAGCTCCTGATGAGACCAACACGTTGAGGTTGGTGGAGAATGCAAGACCAGTTATGCGCTTTTGATGGCCCTTCAGTTTAGATTTTACCTGTGGTGTATTCAATAACATCAAATATGGGTCATCTAAGCAACACATAGATGTCAATAAAATATTTAAACTGATGGAAAAAGATACCTCATCCACCCTAACGTTGTATATATTAATTGTGGAATCCTCCATACCGATGGCAATAATGTTGTTATCTTGAGGATGGAATGCTAAGAAAGTTGAGGCAGGCGGAGGCGACATGAAAGTTGTCATTACCTGCATCCCGTTGATATCACAATGACATACCATACCACTTGAATGAAATATTAATATGAAGAAAACTACCTTTTTCCACCTACCTTAAATGTCATCATGTTGAACAATGAAACTTTTCCACCAGCAGCTGACATTACATAAGAGTCATTCTTTGAGAGGGCTATGCAAGGAACCGCCTCTTCAAGATTAACACCTGAGACATCATTAGTCATAAGAAGACCACTGTTTGGTTGCCAATGTTGTGGAATAACATTAGCAGTGGCCTTGAGACCCCACAAATTTCAGAAATTTATTCATAAACATTGTGAAACTAATCAAACCTAAGACTTTTCAGATAAACTTTATTACCTTCCCACTTGGATTTTGTTCATTGCGTGCCCACTTCCATAATTTCTGAATACCATTTGATCCAAGTGACAGGATGCCAACACCAGAGTTGGTATAAAGAAGCCTTGCAACCTACAACAAAGAAAGTGGTTAAAGCATCCAGTCAAGTGAGTCACACTGAGGAGGAGCTGCAGGTGAATTAGTTGAGGCACCTTGTTACCGGATTCTAGGCTCTCCGGCATGCTAATAACCCTGCATTGATCTTTATCTAGAATTTCAGTCAAGTGTGGCTTGGTCTTATCAGAAATGTCATCCAATGTTCTTGGTTTCTCCATGCTTCTGGGAACAGAATCAACTCTGTTCTGCAAAAGGAAAGAGGACATAATTAAGATCTCTTCAAGGATTCAATTCAGTAAGATGCATTATAAAAGACATAAAATGACAAGGTTTCCAAATTATAATATGGTGCATGTAAGTGACTTTGATCATCAAGAAAATTTATTACCAAAAATTTGACCATTAAAGATTAAATTCCAATGCTGGATAGAAGAGTAAACTGTTACCAACCTCTTGTGATTCTAGAAAATTAACCGAAACTAAGATCTCTCTCTAGATCATAGTACTATCACTTGTACAGTTATTTCTACGATAAGTATATATTTAGAAACTGGGAAAAAAATTAGATATGTGACATACAAGCATAGGAGAAGGCCTGACAGGAGAGGTTCTTTCCACTTTACAATTGACTGGTGCAACATTTAGAACAGAACAACCTGACACCTGCTTAAAAGAACAAAGATCTCTTTGGCTCTCATAAAACAATATTCTTGCGGCAATCCGGAAAAGCAGATAAACAATTATTACCTTAATTGCAGCTGCTTCAACGGGAGATCTTAGTGCTTCAAAGGGTGGGGCTTCAACTGCCCTTAAGGACCTCATACCAGCAGCATTTGCAAGAATCTTAATCCCATTGTCAGCAGTAGTAACAACAAAGAAGATTGCCCTCCTTGTTGAATCTCAAGCGTGGAAGACTCTGCACATAAAACACCATACTTTCAGCTATCTTAAGAGGAAATTTCCTCTTATAAATTAATTTTCTGGGGGAAGGTGTTATGGGTTTCATTTCTCTTATATTCTCTTCTTTTTTTCCTGGTTGGGGGTTAGAGAGGAAGCTTAAAATTGCACTTGAAGGGTGGCACAAGCACTGACCGGGAGACCACCATCAGCATCTGTACTTGTAAGAATGTTAATGTTGTCCATGTCCCAAAATTTTATCTGACTATCTTCACCGACAGCCAAAAAGTGATTTTGAGTAGTGTCAAACTGCACAACACCAGCGGATTTCTTCCTAAACCCAGTATATGTTCTCTTTATGGCTCCTTCACTTTCATTCCATTCTACAAGAAAAGAATCTCCTTCTTTGCCAGTTCCACATGAGAACAATCTACAAGTATGAAAATTCACCATCAAGGAATAGATAGAGAAAATCATTCTGAAACAGGAATACTTGTAAAGACAATAGACAATAAATAAAGATTATAAATGTACAACCATTGCGTAGAAACAAAACTTACCTGCTTCCATCAGCACTGTAAAGCATAGTTGTACACCAATGACCAGGAGCATCATAGTCAACTCTAGATCCCAAATTATCATACAGCCAAGCTTTTATTTTTCCATCTATAGCAGTTGAAAATATGAACTGCACATAGAGGCATACAGAAAATGTTATTAAAGCATGCAATGCCGACAAACAACATGAAGACAATAAACACCTCTGAAACGTACAAAGAATAGCTACATCTTTCCCATTATAAACAGTTGCAAAGATATAACGGTATACATCATATCAGTCTACAACAAAAAATTATATAACCTATTAGGTCAAGTGCACATTCAATATTGCTGGCAACATGTACAGATCATAATGTTAAATCTCCAAATCTACCACGATGGATTTCTCACACATATATGGCCTATGGGTAAATCTGGTAGAGTTTCTAAGCGGGTTCAACGTCATAACTAAACATTTTATGTTTGACGAATGCTTCACTATCTGTGAATATCCCAGCAAGGCAGCAATTGAGTAATCCCATTACTTATTTTGCTAAATTTAAGAAGTGATAAGCCATAAATGACATGCAAGTTATCAGTTTCCGCTGAGAGAATTTTGTTGGTTACTTGGTAGCTTGGTGCCTATATTTCCTGTTTCTAATGCAAACATTTTCAGCTATTTCTTCCAGCAAAGGACCTAGATAGAACGTAAATGGTAGCAGCTGACAAATCAATGTTTAAACTGAAAGGGACCTCAACATGATATTTCCATTTAAAACTACTCCATATAGCAAGGTAAAAAGCCAAAACACATTTGGTAGAGCAAAAGGAAGCAAACAGATCATTCATTTTTTCAAACTGCATCTCCCAATATTTTCCAAATCCGAGGAAAGGGGTTAGCAACATTGTTTTCTCCTGAAGCAATGAAAAATGATAATAAGCTTGCTCCATATATGTCATTTCCTTTCCATGTATGTACCTGAATATTCTCTTTTTGATGAGGGCATATTGAGTATACAGGAGCTTCATGTCCTTCAAAATTAAACAACTTTCTTCCAGTAATATCCCACACCTGTTTCAAATTTTACATTCAGCATTTCCTGAAAGAATCATGGTGACTGAAAAAGAATTCACAGTGACAGAAGAAAATAGATTCCAGCAGACAAAGAAGATCTGGATATTACCTTTATCAACTTATCATCTCCACACGTTACTACACATAACTGCTTGTTATAAGCAAATGCTAAGTCATTCACACCCCCAGCATGGGCATCCATCTTCAAACACAAGAGAGCAGGTCATATTAAAGTTACAACTTTTATAGTGCACTACAGTATACTGCTCAGAATTAACCCCACAAAAAAAATAAAAAGATTATCTACCTCCAAATGCTGCCGTAAATCACGCTTCCCGCTAATGGCATACAGATGGACCAAGTGCTTTGAAAATGCAACTCCTGAAATGCAACAGAAAATTTAAGAACAACCTCAAGACATATACTGATACAAGATCCAGCCAGGATCACATACCAACGAAAGTCCCATCTGGACTCCATGCAACACGGGTTACAGAAAATGGTGCATCTTTGGCAGCAGAAGCCTGTCAAAACTCTGAGATATGAGAAAAGACTCTGAAGAACTCTTATACTTATAACTACTACTCCCTCCAATTCAATTTAGACGATGCAGTTTGACTTGGCACAAAGTTTAAGAAAAAAGAAGATGACTATTGAAACATGTGGTTCTCAAAAGCCTAAGGGGCAACGGTTTTGTGGGGCCATAATAATTGTGTGGCTATAAAAGCTTCTCATTAAGGGTAAAGTGGTAAAATGAAACGTTTAAAGTTAAATTGTTTCTAAATAAAAAAATGTGCCATTCATTTTGGAACGGACTAATAAGGAAAGTGTGTCATTTAAACTAAAACGGAGGGAGTACATAATTGCGCATAGACCAGTTTTTCAATTATTACAAAATGTTGAGAAACTAAAGAATCATTTAAGTAACTACTACACACCAAACTGAAAAACAACCTAGTAGCTGAAGAGAAAGATAATGCTGGTTTTTTCCTCTTTAAACAATGCCTTATTTACTGACCTGAAATGTCAATGTACAAGCTTGAATATCCCATATCTTGAATGCCTTCAAGACCAACTTTTCCCGCATTCCAACTTCCCAAAGTATTATTTCACCACTATTGGAGCCAACTGTTCCAGCACACACCATAAATTAGATAACAAACGATATCTTTGATAAATATGAATTATTTTTATTACTGCTGGTATAAGTGACATTGGCCCAAGGAGACGTATAGCTCTAATACATGGATATCATAAACTTAAATATTACTGTACCTAGCAACAATGTATGATGAGAAGGATGAAAATCCATGCTAGTAACTGAGGATCCTTGATGCAGAGTAAAAGCTACTGTCCTTGGCAAGTCATCAAGGGACCAGGATGCTTGCTGACGAACCATAGGATATGTAACCTAGAAGGAAAGAAGTTAAAAATAATCCATAAAAAGAATAACTATGATCTTTGAGGAATAAATTTCAGCACATAAAGCAAATATTTATTGAAGAAACATTTACTATTACCTCCTCAACAGACTGTGTAGGTCGTAAACGTTTCATTAATTGCTCGTGATCGGCACTTTGATACTCAACCATGCCCAATGTAGCAGGAGGTGTGATTGGCCGCTTCAAAATTGAAACTATTGAGACGAAAGAGTATATTAGTCAATAAAATTGGAAATATTATCTCTTATTTACCAAATATTAATAGTTGTATTGATTGTTTGCTTGACTGGTATTGCATCCAGTCCATCGTCTTACACTAAGGGTGGCATGTGAGCCGGGCCCGGTCCTAAGTGAGCCGGTTCTAGGCGGGCCGGTCCTAAGCGGTCCCGGAATTCGCGGGACCACGAACTAACGGTCCCGGGTTAAACGGTCCTAAGCGGGCCCAAGTGGGCCCAACGGAAACTTTTTATTTTTTAAATTATTTTTATACAAGTTAGAGAAAAAAAATGGTAATAAAAATATCTAAGGCAATTCCTAGTAAATTATATTATAGAATTGTCACCTAAATTTTTTAATTCAAATTTAAAGACAAAAATATTGTAAAGAGATATTCAAAGCAATGCGTTATAATATATATACTATACTATACTATATATACACACTATCGAATATAGCTTATATATTCAGAAGAGTTTAAAGCTAAAGATTGCTCAGTAGTTTTAACTAGTTATTTTGAAGAAAGTTTATCAAACCATCCATAATCATAAATTGTTCTAATAGGGACTTTAGGAATTGTCCATTTGTTCAACAAATCAAGATTTTGAGGTATATCTACCTCTTCTAATCTGGTATTTTTCATACTAGTTTCTCCCAAATTCATAGAAACAAAATCATATCTATGTCGAATATTTCATATCTATCTCATATATACCATGAAAGTTCCTAGGCTCTGATACCATCTTAACAGGACTAATAGCAGGCAAAAGTCTATTATTAGAAAATGACTGCCTATTATAAGTGGAACTATTTTCATCAAATTGAATGCAAATCCTACCATCCGGATTTTGAGTAATATGAGAATATTCCGTATTACTGACAGCATTAGTAATCTGACTAGGGGATATAACCGAATCCAAAATCCAAGTAGTTGGGAAATTAATTTCTTCCCACTTAATAGGTCTCCTCGTGGTGACCTTAGACTTTGCAAAATTTGTTTCCACTAATATACTCTGATCAGATGTATCATATAATTTACATCTAGGGTTTAACGTAGATAGTAATTTAAAATTAATTCTATACGATAAACATATAAGTTCAGAACCAAGTGCATAATTATAGCCATGCGTTTTCACATTTAATGTCAAGGCATCAAGTATATTAACATCAGATAGAGATAATTGAAGATTGGGTTGAGTATTAAAATATACTGGACCGTAGGCCACAGTAGATTCAATAGAACCCATCAGAGACTGTCTAAAATTAAGATTTCTAGCATCTTTGAGAGCAGCCAAAAACGTCTCTGGTAACCCTTTAAGGGTTAATGGCTTAAAAGCAATTTGAACCATACCAACATGCAGATAATTATACTGATTTTTATATAAATCTAAATCATGCTTGTTTAACAAACGAATAGTCTGTTCAGAAGAGTTTAAAGCTAAAGATTGCTCAGTAGTTTTAACTAGTTGTTTTGAAGAAAGTTTATCAAACCATCCATAATCATAAATTGTTCTAATAACAAACTTCGATTAACTAGTTGTTTTGAAGAAAGTTTATCAAACCATCCATAATCTGTAACTTCGATTACAAACTTCAAACTTCTAATTACAATTGAGAGAGATATTTTAGAGAGAGATATTTTAGAGAGAGGGGTTTGGCTTCTGCCTCCCTTCTCTGAAAGAATGAATCGTTTAAATAGAAAAGAAAAAGAATCTATGAACAGTAAAATAGGGTCCCACATGGGTCCCTGTACAGTGTTTCTACTGTGCAAACAGTGTTCTACTGTTGATGAACAGTGTTTCTATTGTTGATGAACATTGTTTCTACTGTTGAAACAGTTTATCTACTGTTGAGTGGGGTCCAGCGGCTGGGTCCGGCGGCTTCACTATGCAGTGGGGTCCGGGGGCTTTACTGTGCTGGTCGCTTTTCCATCTCTTTCATTTTGCGGAGGAATTCTTCCGCCTCTTGTAAGGCTTCATCAGATAATATCTTCTCTGATTCAATAGGTTGGGAATCATCTGCGATATCATCGTTGCTGGTCTCACTTTGCATTGAAGTGTCTGATTTCTCATACTGATTGATAGAACGAAGCAAATTTCTTTTTAATTCTTCCAAGTAGTCGTTGATCATTTCTTCTTTGTCCCCTTCTTGAAAGGAGATTTTTCTGACAATATGCCGAACTGAACTATCATCAACCTTCTCCTTTTGAGGGTTGCTAGAATATTCTTGGATTTTTGTTTTGATGGAGTCCAAGAGTTCTTGGCCGTATAACGTCTTTGTTTTGGGATCCTTTTTCATTAGTTTATCCCAGAAATTGTTATAAAATGTCTTGTATAAACAAGGAATTTGTTCCTCGGTGAATCCAACTTCTGGAGTCCATTTATGAGTTTTCAAAAGGTTTTGAAGAACTTGAACTAGTTCTTGCAGCCAAATTTATAATTTTTTCATGAAGTTTATCATCAGTAACTTCTTTTAAAAGTTCAATTACATTATCAGATGTAATAGTTTTCATGTTCAAATCTTGGAACTGAGATTGCAATTTATAAAATTCATTATCATCACAGGTACATGTATTACCTTTGCAAGCTGCACAAGTATTATCAATATTTTTATCACTATCAGATAAATCAAGTAAATCTATTTCAGCTTCAGATTCTGACTCAGAATAATAATAATCAGATTCTGATCCAAAAGTGTATAACAACCCATAAACCTTATCACGTAACTCATTGTCTAGTTCTAAGGTTTTCAGCTTTTGAAGCTTACAATTTGGAGCTATATGGCCAAATTTTCCACATTTATAACACTTGATATCAGCAAGATCACGCTTAGACCTATTTTTGGTAAATCTAGTGGACTTGCGATGGGCTTTCTTAGCATCACGCTCTTCTTTGGATCTATATCTAGATCTCTTTTTATTATAAGGACTGTCTGGGTTAGGGTATCTATGATACTTGTGTTTCTTCTTCTTATGAGTAGAAGTCTCGGGTAAACCGAACTGGGTGCAAAAGTCTCCTAATTGGTTTCTTTCCTTAAGCTTATCCATCTTAAGCTGTCTAGATAATTTTAACTCATTGCACAGGTTTAACCCTTCCTGTGTGCAAATCCCTATCAACTTACCATAGGTATAATCTTTGTACGGAATTTCACCAAAGCTACCTCTTAGAGTCTTTCTAACTCTTTCAGCAAATAATGAGGGAAGGCCATCTATAAACTTAGCTTTCCAATGGTCGTACTTATTTTCTGGTAACTCCATAACTCTACTCATAAAGGTGTCTTTATACCATCTGAATTCACTTAAGGTCCTACATCTAAAACCATTAAGTAGAGTACGAACTGTCTCATGCTGATTGGTAAATCTATACTATACTATATATATAACTTATAATGTATATAAATCGAATATAGCTTATATATATATATATAGTATAGTATAGTATATACTATATTATACTATATATACAGCTTAAGATATATAAGCTATATTCGATATATATATATATATATATATATATATATATAAGCTTATATATATACTATACTATACTATATATTCGATATATATACATATCTTAAGATGTATATATAGTATATATATAAGCTATATTCGATATATATATATATATACTATACTATATATACATCTTAAGATATATGCTATATACTTAGTATATATATATATATATACATATATAGTATAGTATATATATAGTATAGATATAAGCTATATTCAATATATATACATATCTTAAGATGTATATATAGTATAGTATATATATATATATATATATATATATAGTATATATATATATATATATATATATACTATACTATATATACATCTTAAGATATGTATATATATTGAATATAGCTTATATATATATACTATACTATACTATACTATACTATACACTTATTATATATATATATATATATATATATATATATATATATATATATATATATATATATATATATAAAAGCTATATTCGATATAGAAAAAAAGTGTAATTATAAAAAAAATTGGGGTTAAAACAAAGTTGGGGTTAAATGGCTATTTTGGCAGAGGAAATGGGTAGATTTTAAATGCCCAAATGGGCAGATTTTTTAAAAAAAAATTATGGCCATTGGGACCGTTTAGGCCAGATTTTTTTAAAAAAAAGATTAGCCCTTGGGCCCGGATAGGCGTTTAGGACCGCTTGAACCGGCCCACTTCTCAGCCGGTCCCGGTCTCGCGGGTCTCTCCTATGGGACCGGCCCACTACCCAGCCCACCTCCCCACGGTCCCGGTCCTATCCGGTTAGAACCGTTTAGGCCCACTGCTCATTTGGGCTTGCGGTCCTGGGCCGGGCCCGGTCCTAACCGGCCCACATGCCACCCTTATCTTACACTATGCTTTCAAAAATTATCTTTCGCAAGACCTTTTATTCCTTTTTTGAAATGAAGAGGAATCAAACATCAAAAGCATCTATTTTGGAAGTCCAACAAATATTCACAGCACATGTTTTCCTCCTATGGCTTTATGATAACACCCTTCAATTTGTATTCTCCACTTCCCTCTTACATCTTCGATTCCTTTCCCACTTCGGACCCACTCTACTTGTTATCAGAAGGTCAAACATATTCAGAAGAAACAGAAGGTCATTTTACTTTCTGCTTTTTGGCATCATGAAAGAATGATTCATTCTATAAACCTTTAAAAGCTGTTAAAAAAGCATTACCAGAAGTGCCGCCAAAGGGAAGACATAATCGTAGTCATTCAAGAAATAAACAACTACGCTATTCCTAATACCAACTCTACTTAGAACTCATACCTTGGTTCGGAGGAACAGGCAGTGATGATGCTGTCACAACAGCTGCTAGAACAGATGAAGATGCAGCAGCATTTGCCATCCAACCAGCCAAAACATTAGCATTTGCAGCTGCTGCCGTGGGTGGAAATGGCTACAAGCAAGAGATGAAAATAGTGTAGATACAATCAAGTGAGATAAGCAAAGACAAGATCATCAAATAAAAATAGATTCTGCAACCAAAAGAACCATACCCCATGCGCCCCGAGCGATGTATATGCGGTAGGTTTTGCAACTGCAGCAGCAGGTAGATTAACAGGTGCGGGTGCAAGCGCCCCATTCTGAGGATTGCATGTATGATCTGTAAACAAGGTCTTGATGTCTGGGTTCGGCCTTGGGTTCTTACAGAGCTGGTGCTGCCAGTTCAGGCTGCAGAAAGTGCCAGATAGAACTTCAAATCTCAAAACACAATGGACGAGCATAATTGGGAAGATGAACAGCAACAAGCTGAATCTCAAGAAAACTACATGTGAGCAGATAGGAATCTAAGTTAGAGTTTCTTTTCCAATCAAGATGTATAGATCCTATTTATGGATTAACGAAAATGTGCAAAAGCTCTATTTGCCTTTGCCATTCTATGAGTCTCTTCCTTTTTCAATAAAGTAGCACTAGTGGTAGGTAAATACATCATTCATATCCAGAGTGGCACCTATTTCCCCATATTATACCTAATAATTGAAGAAGCCTACAACTCAAAAATGTCAACAAAACTAACCAGTGACTAACAAATTTCTTTTTAAAAGAAAATAAAGAAAGAAGCTAAGATTAGGAGAATGCAAAGAGCACCCATGCTAACAAAATGAGCCCCCAAGCATGATTTGATCCTCTGCTGGAGTAAAAGAGAAGTGAACCTAATATAAAGATTAAATGCAGTTTATACAGGGAAGCACATATTCAAGCAGTCAAGGGGGAGATAAGATTACTCGGTTTGCTTGGTTAGGTGACGAAAATGAAGGAAAAGAATGGAGAAATCACAGAAACCTAAAAACTGATACTATACAACCAACCAATTGGTTAAAAAGAACTTCACCTCTGATTGATCAAGGTACGCAATCTTGATGATTTTAATGTAGGGAAAACGAGCTTATCCCGGAAAAGAGGATTTGCTTCAATCAATTTTTTCAACTCTATCAACATTATGCTACGTGCTGTCTTGGTGTCACCATACTTGGAAAGCTGCTCATTCTCTCTGAAAAAGAAAAATGCAACCAGTCAACCAGAAGACTACTTAACTTAATAAACCCAAACTAACAAAGATATTCAGGAAAGAGTAAACCTTAAGCAAAAAGAAACAATCTACAGATATCAAAATAATCTTTTCCATGAACCATTTATTCTGGACTCCTCGTGGACTGAAAACTTATAAGCTTAAGATGAAATACCAACAATCAACAACTTATCAAAATATGCAGTTTCTAGTACAGGAAAAAAACTCAAAAACTTATTTTCCAAGTTTCTCAGAGGGAAAGCTAAACGTAATATTCTAGAAACTTTAGATTATAGAAATGTACGATTATGCATGTGGAAACACAAACTTTCCTACATTTGTTACTCTTTCCATCTAAATTAAATGGATATATTCAACATTGACTGGGAAAGATATTTTTGTTTCACAAAAGAAAGTTAGAATGGTGGTCATGAATATTCTGTAGCTTCTATGGGATTTTACTTATTTCTTTAATAGAGATGGTATACTAACCTCCAAAAAGTAAATTCCACATAGGAATAAGAAATTTATTGAACTTATCTGTAAAGCCAAAAATGGAAAAGAACCATTTACACTAAGCTAAGCAAATTTAGCACTAGAGATGAGATAGGACACTTTTATAATTTTATGATTAAAACACTTACTGATTTATTATTCATTAAGGAAGTAGAGAGAGCAGAATTTAGCCTCCTGCACTTAGGAGTCCATTATTCCTTTAATACTGAGATGAGTTTTGCCAGAATTTAGTAATTTATTCATTTCAAGTTTTTTCTTTTTTCCCAAAATACGCTTCTGCTTTCTTAGCTTCAGTTTCTTCTTTTTAAAAAATTGACATTTTGATCAAATATAGTAAGTAAATTGAGGTGTGCATGATAGGGTAATGATAAATTCCAACAGTAGTTCCAGTGCACCAAGACATTTGCCTCACTGTAGAGGTAATGGACCTCGCAACTGAAAGTCCTACTTTGGTTACTCATGGGATGAAACATGTCGGATTCAGAACTTAGAATATGTCCATCACTGGGAAAAATCTTGTCTTGCTTGCTTGTGCAGAGGTCAATCTAACTGTCAAGATCATATAACTAGCTCTTGACCTAAACCAGCAGAATTGACAAGTTTCGACAGGTGGACCTTGGAAGAACATTAGAACAAGGAGCCATATTATGGCATTACCAATCATACAGCTTCCATGCATTACTTTCCCCGGTGAAGCCAGAACTCGTAGCTCTATGCCATGCTTACCCACCCACAGGTATTGACAGAGAGCATTTAAACATTTTGAATATTTGATAAGATTCTATCAGTAATATGTAATCCTCAGTTTGAAAAGAAAGATATGCATCTAAGTGGAGCTATTTATCCTCCATCAAAGTGGGGTTTTGGATTATCTTGATCTCCTTTCAACATTTTGGACTTAATAATGGGTAGTTAACAAAGTGAGATTACCACCAAATGTTGTTTTGGGGGTGGTAAGTACTCCTCCATCCTTAACCAAAGGAATCGCCTTTGGTAGGGAGCGCTTTACCCCAAAAATGAAACTTCCTGGCGCGAATCTAGATTAGTCGATCGCAAAGCGGGTACCGAACAACGGACACCGGGTTGGAAACCCCAAAAAAAAGGTGAGATTACTACAATAACCTCCACTAATCGAGATTCTCTAATTTATTGTACTACTGATAATCAACACACTGCGATAGACTTCAATTATTATAAAGCTACCTTCACCGAATATTGTAATTTCCTGAGAAAACAGTAATCAATCCCAAGACTCTAAGGGGTCGTTTGGTAGAGTGTATAAGAATAATGTTGAATAGAGTGTATTAGTAATGTTGGTATTAGTTATGCTGGCATTAGTTATGCTGACATATTTCTTATCTATTGTTTGGTTTGATGTATTAAAGCATTGCACAATTTCTAAAAGAATTGTTTGTTTACAAAAATACCCTCATAACCAGTCCATCACGTTATCTTCTTAAAAGAAACATATGTTGTGGAATGTTTTTATATGAAAAAGGCTTAAAAAAATTATTTGATTTGTCTACCTATATTGTAGTATATAGCTTAATATTTATTTATAAAAAAGAAAATATGCTAAGTATTTATTTATTTACTAGGGATATAATTTTATTTCTCACTTTCTTGGATTATTTCAAACTTGCATTAATATAATAGCATATTTTAATCAAGCATAAATTTTGAAGGACAATTTTGTCTTTAACTAAGTTAATGTATGCATTAAAACTCATTGCATTGTTAATACCATGATTTCTTATGCATTAGTTATGCATAGGATAATACCAAATAGGGTGTATAACTAATGCTTGCATAACTAATGCATATGCTTAAAAAGTGTACCAAAACAAAGTATTACTAATACACAAAGTTAATGCATGCATTATTTTATCTCATGCATCCTACCAAACGACCTCTAAGGGTTTCCCAGCGATGACCGCTCACTGTCTCATCAAAATCTACTATAAGCTGCTTAAAAAGGAAATGAGGCCTCTTGTTTTGACATACTACGGAGGATATTTCTTCTATGTAATGAATTGAAATACAGCTACCTGAAATTGTTGAGTGTCAAGAGGTTAGTGATCTCTTTATAAAGGTCCTCGTTGAATGTAGAGAACACCTTCAAATCATTCACAAGAATCTCCACTGCCTTTGCCTTGTCTTGTCTGAAATAAAAGAATTACACCCAAAACGGAAGGAAAAAAATCCAAATCATACCCATCCTGAGCAGAGAATTAACCCTATCAGTGCAGTCATCTAACATACCTGTCAAGAGCTTCAAGATACTTCTGTTTTCTTATTTCAAAAAATATTTTCATGGAGTATCGGTTGTCATCCACTTTTGTAAACCCAGACAAGTACTTCTCAACTTCATCCCATTCACCCGCATGGACTTTCTCCTCAAAGTATTTCAGATTGAAGAAAAACCCTGATTCTTGTTCAAGCCTGTAAACATGGGGATACATTTTGGTGTGAATAAACAATGCAACATGAAGAATGATCCGTTGTGCACGTAAACAAACATGCATCTCGCACGTTTGGCTTTTTTATGAATAAAGGTAAAATCAAAAATGTATTCCATGTTTGGCTCTTATCTCAAACTTATAAATTTATGACAAGGAGGAAAATGAAACATTCGAGCTCCTTTTACAATGGAGTGTGTTTGGTACGACTTTCTAGTGTTTGATTGTCAGTATTTTCTAAGGAAAACAACTTCCACAAAAAAGGGAACAATCTTTTTGGTGGTAGTTATATTCATATCAGTTCTCCAACCAATACAGACATTATTATCAATTTTTAATGATCAAAACATTTATTAAAACACTATCTGATTTGCTAACATTAATAACAATCATTGATGGATGTTTTTTTGGGGAAAAGGTTTTCACTCTGCAGCTAAACACGTAAAACATATTCTGCGAAGATATTTCCTAAAAAATAAGTCATTTTTCAACTATCATTTTTTGCAAAAAAGAATTCTGTCACCGAACACACAAAATTTAGCCCGCCCATAAAGTTAACTTTTTTTGAGCTTAACGTTTTCAGTAACATCATTCCCTAGAAACATAAAAGCGAGAGAAATGGAAAACACATTCTATCGATCACACTAACCCCACACCGTCCATGTTTTTTAAATTAAATTTTAAGAAATGGAAAACAGAGCGAGAGAGAGGGAAAAAAAAAAAAAAAGAAAGGCGCAAAAATCTTATAGGGTAAACTTCACAGTACAACAAGCTAATTTAACTGACTCTTATTTTTTCCCTTTTTGGGATAAATTTCCTGAATAGTATTAAAAATTAAGTTATAATACCTTTTCTCATTTCTTTTCGAGCAAAAAAAGTATATTCTTTCTATCTATAGGTGTCTCCCTTCACCAGAACAGAGTAAAAACTAGAAAACACGCATATAACATGATTAAAAACAGTCTTAAAAAACTAAGCTCCAGAATTTTTTTCATCCCTGTTTCAATTTCCAATAAAATTAGAAACTGGCAAAAATAAAATGTAAAATTTCGAGGAAAAAGAAGAACAAGCGTTTATGTAAAATATACATAAGAAAAGTTTACCTGTGAACAGAGTCCTTAAATTTTTCCTCCTCTAAGAACTGAAGTATGAGAAACACCAATTCTCTGCTCAGAGAAGACATTTTAGCAAATCAACTGAAAACCAGGAATGGAAAAGCACAGCCACCACCGACTCGCGAGAATTTCTAGGGTTTCATTCAGTTATGAGAACCCCCTCAGAAAGCTTGAATTCAATGGCTGCGAAAGCAAGAAGAGAGAGAAAGATAAAGCAAAGAGAAAGTTAAAAGGCGAAGTTTCTCTATTTGTAGGGGAAATGGTAATGTGGGGGAGGACTTCTTGGTCTCGCTATCTTCGATGCGTGAAGCCGAGCTTATCGATGATAAGAGTGTGATCCTATCACCGATAAGTACATTCAGCTTTCGTATATGGAGTTCTGCTTATATAAGTGCATGAAACGGTGGAGTTTGCGGATTTGAAAGGGAGAATTTAAATGGACTTTGTATTGAGCTTGAGTTACGTCCGGTCGTGCATTTGTTTCGTGTGTTTTTCGATTTGATGAGGCGGTCTGCTATGTCGCTTTCGGCTTCATTAATAGCGGGTTTGGCCATATCATAAAAATTAGTTTATTTTGAAAATTATTATTTTTTAAAGTATTTTTTTTTATAAGTACTTTTGATAAGAAGTAGTTTGTGTTTGACTAACTTATTTGAAAAATATACTTATGAGCAGCAATTAGTATTTGACCAAACTTTTAAAAATTATTTCTAATTATATTTTTTTCAAAAGTGCTTTTAGAAAAGTTATTTTTTTCTGCTTTTTAAAATTATTTATGTTTTTACTTAAAAATACTTTTTTTTCCTTTAAAAGCTTGGCCAAACACTTTAATTTTAAAAAAAAATAATATATTTTTTTAAAACAAAGTGTTTTTATTTAAAAAAATTTGACCAAACAAGCTATAAGTTCCTATCGCGATATCTCGCAATAATC
Source organism: Nicotiana tabacum (assembly GCF_000715075.1). Classification (NCBI taxonomy): domain Eukaryota; kingdom Viridiplantae; phylum Streptophyta; class Magnoliopsida; order Solanales; family Solanaceae; genus Nicotiana; species Nicotiana tabacum. The sequence continues at coordinate 79,650,796 of NC_134094.1, read as the reverse complement.
ACGATAATATTAATATCTCGCACTTTCTCTTATTTTGGAGTCGTGAACCAAAGTGTGGGGCGGACTGGTGTCAGAACAAATGAGTTTGTTTGAAGATGGAATGAATGCTAAAGGAACAGCGCGTCTACACACTTCACAAGATAACATGGGTCCCTTTATTTCTTGTCTTACTTAGACTTGGGTTAAGGCTTCATCCACGGGTCTACAATTTTCAACTAGTCATTATCACAGGTTGGTTCAGGAAAAAACAACTTAATAAATCAAAAATAAAAAAGATCTACCTTGAGACATAATTCATATATTCATTTGAATTTGAATTTGAATTTTCGACTATAATTAATTCTATTGTTATATCTTTGATCAAATCTGCCTCCAAGCCAACGAAGGGGATACGTGGAGGGCCAAGAATACAAATGAACGATTTATAATATGTTAAAAATGACTAGAGGTTCAATTTTATTGGTTCCAAAATTTTGGGATGATATTGACTAAGTAAGCGTTTGGACATAAAAATTATAATTTTTTAAAAAATTAGTATTTGCAGTTAAGTTGAAAATTTGTATTTGAAATTTGAAGTTATGTTTGAATATGCATTTCACTTGAAAAATATTGCAATTTTGTGAGTGAGGAAAAAACAATTCTGAAAATTTTAAAAAAGCGCTGAAAATCGCTTTTTGGTTTTTGAAAAACTCATTTTCAAAAATATTTCAAAAACTTACAAAGTTTTATGGATAAAAACTTTTTTGGAAAAAAAAAATTGAAAAAGAGGAATAAAAAATTATAGACAAACGGGGCCTAAATGTAGGAAATAGATGGGGTAAATTTTCATCAGCACCCAATTTTTATACCAAACTATACTAATTTATCATGACTAAGTTATAAATTTAAGGTGAGAATATATACTATAGAACTAAGATTTAGTGATAGAGTATGCGAAGACATGTATTATAAATTTATCGGTTTCAAGTAAATATCATATACTTATAAGTTTTCTCGGACGAAGGCAAAAATTGTCCCATTTCAAGTATTTAGTGACAATATTGGCCCGTTTCCATACTAGCTGAAGCAACTATTAGTGGGAATGACATTTTTTAGCTTCTCCCGCTATTTCAATTTATGTATCATGTCTTCCTTTTTAGTCTATTTCAACAAGGATGTCATACTTTCTTATTTCGAAATAATTTAACTTTAAACTTTCAGTTTTATCTATAAGAAGATGATTTATAACAACACAAATGTATATAATTAGTTTTAGACGACATGTTTTAAAAGTGTTTTTACTTTCTTAAACTATATTGTCATGAAACACCGCCATATAAATTAAACAGGAGGATGTACTTGGCTGCGGCGAGGGTATGTTCGAGCTATTTGATTAATGATAAGGGTATTTTTGTGTCAATAATAAAATGGCGGGCAAAGTTATCCCATTTCAAATAGTTTAGGGGCAATACTGACTTTTCTTTACAGTTTATGTAAAAAAAGATCATATTTAGCAAGTTATCAATTACTGTACTTTTATTTCAACCTTAGTAATATCAATAAACTATATTATTCAGAAATAATTCCTCGAAAACTAGGAGCCCGATATTGGAAAACTTAGTCTTAATTGGAAAGGTCCATATCGAATCAGTGAAATTGGAAGCAAGAGAGTTTATCAGCTCGAAACAATGGAAGGAAAATGACTTCAATCCACCCGGAGCATCACTCACTTGAAGCGCTACTACTTCTGAAGGATCTCTAGCAGTTTGTACATTTTTTTTTTACTGTACTAGCATGTTTAGATGATAGTCATAGCTAGCTAAGATGATGACAATACTGAGCCTCGGCAACATTTCAGAATAATAATCATTCATCGAAGGATCAAAGATGTCTCACTGAAAAAGTTAGTCATTTTCATCTATATGCTTCTCGTCTCCTATACTTTCTTTTAGGAATCAGACGGAGAAAAGATCAATCCACTAGAGTAAAAGATTAACTAACTGTGATAAGGTACTCAAATAATAAAATTAATGCCCGAGCTTTCATACTTCAACTCGAACCCTGGGGTGACTATACTATATGGAGATAAACAATAAGTACACAAGGACTACTCAGTTTAACCCGGCATTGCAAAAGTAGCAATATCTAAAAAGAAGATTCGCTTTCGGATCAAGATCATTCTGGAAATACAAAAAAATCTATTTACACGATTTGATAGTGACCATTTTAATAAAATAAAAAGCCCTTCTAGGCAGCGCAAATTGATTTTACTCGGATATGTTATCCCTCAAGTTGAATGTTGACGAGCACAAAAATACACTATAGAAATAAGCTCGTGCTACATCAAAAATAGTATAGAATGATATCATCTCCACAAGGAGTACATTCAGTGTCACTTGAAAGAGTTCTTGGGGCTCTTTCAGAAATCATTTTAGCAAGCTGCCCGACTTCCTTTTCTAAGTTTCGGATGACCACATTTGATTGTCAATTTTCTCTTCATCCTTTTTAACGAATGTCTTCATAAGGTCCTCCAAGCTTGACCCATTAGACTGTTGAGGCTAATATTGTTTCCTATGTTGGTTTTGGAAGCCTAAAGGTATAAGTCCTTGTGGTTTTGAATTATTTTGTTGTCATGCATTTAAATAACCACTTGATGAACTCCATAAAACATCAGGAGGACTCTGCTGCAGGAATTGAAATTGTTTTTACTCTGTTAATCGCCTCTATTGAAATTTTTCACAATATTTACATCTTCCTCTGCAGCAAAAGCTTGGCACTCATGTGCGGGGTAGTCCATCCCACAAAAATTACAGGTTGATTGTGACTCACTTTGTACTTTGTCTAAGGTCAACTGCTTGATATACTTAGCCATAGCAGTTATATATGCCTACATATTAATGGAAGAATCCATTTGATGTACATCCACCGGTGGTCCGTATCTTCAGGAAACTCATCTAAAATAGAAATAATGTAACGATCCGACTGACTATTTTGTATATGTGAGCCCCATTTTTCCTTTTGAAGCTTTCCGTATATGTGTTTGTGATTTTATAACTTGTGCGGATGGTTAGTTTCGTTTCGGGGAGGTTTTAGAATGATTTGGATCTAATGGATTGTGTGTGTGTGTGATGATGTGGGTATTTGAGACAAACAGCTTGAGTATGTTGAGGGTAAGAGTATCTGGGGATATCACCGTAAAATCATTCATTTGACATGCATAATTGGCATGTAGGCATAGAGGTGCATTTTTCTTATGCTAGACAGTACTATGACATTCATGATTTGACATGTACATTTGAAATGTAGGCATAGATACCTATATTTCTCATGCTAGACAATATATGATAATTGATGATTTGACATGTATATTGACATGTAGGCATAAAGATACACTTTTCTCATGGTAAATGGTAAGCGAAAATTCTTATTTGATGTTGTGAATTGGAAATACAGTTCTTTTGATAAACTCATGTTCAGTTGATTTTTAGTGGCAAGATTTGAAATTTACTGTTATACCTGGAAAGCATATCTACTTTTTCGTAACTGTGAACGAGCTGAGCATAATATATTTTGAGTTATTACTTGTACTGCCTTCATTATATTATTATGGGTTGTTATTGGCTATTAGTGTTGGACACTAACCTTCTTCCGAGCTCGTCATTGCTTTCAACCTAAGGTTAGGTTTGTTACTTATTGAGTACATGGGGTCGGTTGTACTCATAATATACTTATGCACCTTGCGTGCAGATCTTGGAACTGATGTTGTTGTGTATGGCAGGAGCTGGCATTGAAGTTGTACTTGTGTTCTGATTATCGCTGCCTCTTGTTCTTGGTAGCTTTAGATTTGTAAATCCGTTTATGTATATCTCGAACATATGATGTATTTATTTTGTACCATCTTAGTAAATTCTAAGTCTTAGAAGCTCATGACTTGTACTACCAGTCCTTGAAACAATTGTATAAAATTCAATTATTTTACTTTTTGACTCTTATCATTATTATTAGATTTTGTTTACTGTTATTGGCTTACCTAGCGGGTTGGGTTAGGTGCTATCATGACTAGTTGAATTTTTGGTTTGTGACATATTGGTATCAGAGCTCTAGGTTCATAGGTTCTACGAGTCATCAGCAAGTGTCTAACAGCGTCTTGCGGATCAGTATGATGACGTCTATACCTATCTTCGAGAGGCTATAGGGCATTTAGGATAAACTTCATATCTTTCTTTCCTTATCGTATGACATTGATTCAGATTGAAGCGTATCTCTTTGGATTCCTTCCACTCACTCATATGTTATGTTGAGTACTCGGTATCAGCTGTGCATCGACAACTTGCGATTCCATGATTGAGGTGCGAGATGTGTTTTCTGTATTTTGGCGATGGGCCAGTCTGGAGGACTTGAGGCCATGGTTGGACCGTAGCTTGGGCTCGATGGTTTCAATTGTGTAAACATGTGCTTTTGGGCTTATATGTCCGATAGTATCCCTAGGAGCGAGATTTATGGCTCGGTGAGTGGTTGGATTGCTATATAATGAATATAAGGTGACATCGGAATGTGTTCATATGGCTTTGATATGATGAGAGGGGTTGCCTTGGATGTAAGAAGGACTATAATTGGATGCTTTATTTATGTTTTGATGTGTTGTACAGTCTCGAGTTATGATTGTGCTGAGGGATCTTTCATGTTATCCAGTTATAGGATGAAGTGGATTCTTATGTCTTGTTGACGAGTTTAGACTTGGGAAGATTAAGTGATTGCATGATGGTTGTGGCCATGGTAGGGCATAATGAAATGCCAATTTGAGGCTAAGAAAATAGGTTATCTCTTGCGGGGTGGGAACGGATGTGTGATCCTTATGATGTTGTATGGAGAGTTTCTTTCTACCAGTGAGTTATATGTATTGCGATTGAGTTGGATCAGTTGAGAAAGTTGACTTGACTGTCACGAGGGTAAATGCGAGCTTAGCAGATGATTTAAGGTATTTTATCGGTTGTGTTGCATGAGCTTATGAAGGATTTAGTTGATTCAGTGCTGAATTATTGCAGTAATAGAGTACGGGTATTGTGAGTTAATTATCAGATTTTTTTTATGGCTTTGAGGCCAAGTGGGGGAGTCTGCTATTGACGATTTGATTGCATGGTTAAGTGTTGTATTGGTTTCGGTATGAGGCATACTTGTGGATCGGTTATAACTTGCAGAAGTTGGTTTTGAGGATGACTTAAGCAAGAAAATTTCTGGATGCATGACGTATTACACATTATGGATATATGGAAGTATTGGAATAGTTTAGGTTTGCTTTTCGTGGTGGATGTAATATACTAAGAAAAGGGATTCACTCGGTTGCTTAGGGGTGTGGATTACTCATTTGGGCGTTAGTGTGCTAATGGGGCACATATCATTCGGCTCATTTTGGGCGGTACGTTTGAGATTTGAATGGGGTGGATAACTCTCGAGAATGTTCTAAAGAGTTCAAGATTCATATTTGGCATTTGAGAATTTTTCGGATTTGTATATGGCTAAGATTTGAGATTTTCATTGGATAATGTCGGTACTCGAGGTATTTCTATATCATTATAGATTCTATATTTCAGTATCAGAGAGATTAACGATATGACTTTAGATTCACATAAGGTTTAAGAGCGCAAAACACAATACAAAATTATTGCTCCTTAGTCAAAGATAGTATAGATTAATTATCGTCTCCACAGGGATTAGATTTAAACAGTATTTGAATAATCTTCAGTTAATTACTATGTATGAAAATTAACACTTGATTTAATGATTAGCAACTACGATTAACTACTAAAAATTAATCAATTAACAATTGATCATAAAAGATAGCATATGATCAACACAGGAACATCAAGGAGAGAAATAAGGATAATTGACTAAACAGGTGCAAGATAATTGACTCGGGATCCAATTCTTGAGTTAGCACTCTACAATACTGTTGATTCTAACGAATTCAACAGATAATCAGATTACACTTGACGTTAATGTTCTTCTTTCGGTTAAACGTTAATTTCAGTAATTAATCCAATTGAAGCACAGTGAACAATTGCAACGAATAAAATGATAGTTATGGTCTAAAGGGTATTTTCTCACAAATATTTCCCTATTTTCTAGTTTGATTAATAATTCAAGAGGCCCTTTTGATTACCTAGTTGAATCATGAAATTAAACTAGAGCATAAGATGTAAATAAATTCAATATCAAGCTCCTCTTTCGATTAAGCAAAATAACAAATAACTTCACAATATGAATTAGAACTCCATCAATTAATTCAAACAATTGTCAGAATCGAATCCCTAATCAAACTATTAATACACCATATCTATCAACACCCTAAGAGAAATTACTCCATAGCAATGAAAAAAAGTCATCTCAACAAGGTTTAAAAACATAGAAAACATCAATGCTAATGATTCGAAACAAACTCCCATATTGCACCGATTGTTGCTTGAAATCATGATGAGTTCTTGTATCCTCTTGCCTTAGTTGCTTCTCAAATCTTTCGTATGTCAAAAGTACCTTCAAAAATGTATTTTTGGTGTATTTATACCATATAGGAGTGGGTCTGGATGAAACTACCCTTTCCTAGCCGAAACAGGAAATAACTATGAGAAATTGGTACAGGCGCGTCGCGCTCCTCGCTGTGCATGCGCCGCGTGTGTGGAGATTTTCAGAGGCCAAGTTTCTGACAGACAACTTAGATTTACACAGCCGCGCCATGCCCTGTGACGCCCCATGCAGCGTGGCTGTGTTGTTTTCTCAGAGTAATGTGTTTCTTCCATTGTTTGACATTCGGACTTGGTCCTCGACCCCCAAACGTGATCCCTGCTTATTTGCTTGGGCTTCTACCCAGACTTCAAATCTCCAACTTGTTCGATTTAGTTCCAATTCATCCTTATTACTCAGAATCAATTCCTACAAGGCATAAAACACGTAAAATGCAGTAATTAGAGTGCAATACTACGGCTAAAACACAGGTTTCTAGCATACCATCAACACCCCACACTTAGACCATTGCTCGTCCTTGAGAAATCAAACTACACTTCACATAGGGACGACCTTTTTCATAAAACAACTTCCCTAACACATCATGCCAAGAATATTTAAAGCAGGCTAAGCACCCTATCATAACATCCTAGCCTCAAAACTCGACTCAAAAGCACCACGTATTTTCACAACCTACTCACTTACTCTAACACCGAGGTCAAAGTCATTAACCTTCCTTCGCAAGTCATATGCCCTCACACCAAAAATAGAGAGTAGTACTACACAAAATAAAATTCAAGAACAAATAAGAACTCAAGATAGACAAAATTCATTCACTCTCAGAATCAAAATTTATATGCCATAGAAGACGTACCATAGGCTTGCCCGTAGTGTAATACTCTACTAATTGAACTCATTCAGTCATGGATCAAGTAGGACTTTATTTGGTTGTAATGTAGGTTGCGGGACGGGTATGATACAATTTGGGTAATAGTGACTACACCTCTATGAGCACTTTAATACATACAATTTCACCAATTCAAACCCCACACTTATGTTGAACCAAACCCCAACCATCACATCAGATTAGCACCAAGCTCACAATTTCTTTAAGCACAAGCAAAGCAAGATTTACCACTAGCAAGGAATAATATTATTCATAATATATACAAACACCAATTCTTTCTCTCTTTTTTTCTAAATTCTGATTTTTGTTTTTTTTTTCAATTCCCTACAAGTGTTCCTCACAATATGTTTCAAACAGTGCACCTTTCTCCTTTTCTATAATTTCACTCAAAAACTCAAGCATACCTCCACTTAACTTTTAACAAGCTCATTAATATTTCAAGTTCTCATGAGAGGTAAAACAAAGGGGTCAGGCTTGTAGTGTAGTTTCCAAATAAAATAGGATTATAGGTTCAAAGGGGCTACCTAGGGTACACAACAATTAGGCGGGTCAAAGACATATAATTGGCTCAACAAAACAAATGCCTATATCACTTCCTAGACTAAACAAGACTACCATTTCTCTTTGCAAACACACAGGGTAAGTTCTAAATATCAACTGACATGCATAGAATATCAACAAAAACCTCACTCACACATTGACACATAACTCACTTAGGATCGGATCTATCCCGACTCTCTACTCAAAGCACTTAAACAAAGTCACAATCAAATAATTTAAGGTACTTATCTATGAGTCCATAACTAAGCCTAGGCGTCACCACTCTCAAGGCATATGTAGTCAAGGAAAATTGCTTTAAATTAGCGCTATGACACCGGATTCTTTGTTCCTACAAAACTAAAAACAATAACTACATCCGGTTCAATTAAAAGCCCTTGGAAAAGAATCGAGTGCCAAAGGAGAATTATTAACTACCTAAGAAAGGAAAATAAAATAAAAATAAAGTACATATTTTTGGATTTTCAAATTTTTTGATTTTTTTGTATTTTTCTCGTTCGACTTCAAATCCCTCAAGAAACCAGTCGACGAAATCCATCGTTGGGAAGATTCAAAACTAAACAATTATATTACTAACTATTATAGGCCGATAGAATTTAGAGTTATAATTACAGACTATATTGTCTAAGAAAGCAAGAAACAAATCAAACAAAACTAATTGGCAAATAGAAAACAAACAAATACAAGCAAATAGGAGAACCCCACCCCAAACTTAAGTGATTGGCATTGTCCCCAATGCAAACAGTAGAAACAATAGTGAAACGGTAACTTCCTGAGACCCTTGGCCTAATCCTAATCAACACCCTCAAATGTGCACAGGTACTCCTCATCATCAGAGGGAATAGAGTTCATATCCTCATCCGGTGGAAGATATCCTCCCTATGCCAAGCCCATCCACTGCTGAGTGACAGCAGAGAGGGGGTGGTCCTACTGCAGCTCCGCCAAGTCAGTCTCTCCCTAGCAGCGCGAATGCGCATATCAGCAAATAGCAGTTGCAGTGTCTCCTCAACACGACGCAGCCTCTAATCCACAGGAACAACAACAAAAGGGGGTTCAATCACAAATGTTACATCAAAGGCCTTAGTAGGCCGCGACACCGGAATCATCCGATCATAATAATACTTCTCCTTCACGTGGTGCGTCCGCAGAAGCCGAGCGATCATGCTCGGGGTAATAAAGGCGGCGGGCCCCAAATGGTTGTATACAAGCCATGAGCTCAAGAATAATCTTGCTAAGATCGAACTTCATCTATATCAAGATGGCATAAATGAGACACACCTTCGCCCTTGAGACATCAGTATCGCTCTGGATAGGCATAATCTTGGTATTAATCAACCGGAGAACAACCCTAACAGGATGCTAGAAATTGCTATTCTTCATGACTTTGTGGTACTCATTAGTATCCCGCGTCCACGTGTCAAGAGAATCAGCTCCACACAGCTGGTGCCTAATATCAGGATAGTTGGGCCAGCAACCTCTGGAACAGCTTATGAGAGTGCTCCATGAACCCCGTGATATGATTAATCACCTTAAAGGAAAAGGGGATCATCTTGCCTCTCACCTTCACCTCATACACCATGTACAAACTGGCCTCATGCTTCTAGTTGGGATAGAACTCCTTTACCAAGTTCACATTCACCGACTCATCGGGATGGAACAAACTTTCAAAACTCAGGTATCTAATGTTGCTTAATATCCTAGAGTACTTCTTGGATAGCTTGCCATCATCTATACCAACTTCTGGGTCGGGCATCACTGCAGGAACAAAGGTCCTGTACCAATTTCTAGCATGAGCTGGCACAACCCGAATTCCATACTTGCAGCCCGGGTCCAAGTCCGCATCTGGATCAATGTGCTCCATTTCCTCCTCCACTCGGGCGGGGGGTGTTGCCCGCCTACCTTCTCTCCAACTACTAGATGCAACCTTAGAGGAACCTTTGTTAGAACGTTTGCTAGGACGGCGAGACATTGTACCTACACAAGATGAACATAATTAGCCATAACACTTAGAACAAAAAGCAAGACCAAACGGAGTGACCACCCCACACTTATGTCAGTGGCATGTTCACATGTCCAATGTAAATCGGGGACTCAGACTACCCCACCAAAACACTTCACACGTCTTCACCAACCCGCCTAACCACCATCATAGCATTACAACAATGCAACCAACTATTATACTATACTATTTTAAAGTACAAAATCAAGAAGCGAAACTAGTAACTAAGAAAATAAAATTAAGAAGTTATAGTAATTTACTACTAACAAACTTAAGAATTTACAATACAACACTACACAAATACTTAACATAAATCGGACATCTCAAGTAGCAACTAGGGAAAACATGGAGTGGGCAGTTGATTAACACTCGAGGCTAACACTTCCAAGTTCACAAAATTAGCATATGACCGCCCACCCCACACTTATCATCTAGAAATACGTCCCACAAAGCAATTCCCTTCCAAATTAGTAACAATAACACAATTTATGTCACTAAGGAATTTCAACAAACACATTGTAGGCAAATCATTCACCATCATATTTCAACTCAAAGTGGGTTAGAACCAGCATACAACAACATCAAACACATCACCTAACACGACCACAACCTCACCACATCTTCATAATAGCACAAAGTGCACAAAACTTACCCACAATTCACCAATTTTCGGCCATATAGGCACCCCCACCAAACTTCATCACATAATAATTCCAATTCTATCAAGACTTACCAAAAATCCTCCACAAGCATAATAACAATGAAAATCCCAACAAAATCAAGTATAATTTCGGCCAAATTATCAAAAATTAAATCTACCTAAGGTTAGGGAAATAAAACTAAAACTATATAATTCTACAATTAAATATTAAGAAAAAGATAAGAGAAGAGAAGAAGAACTTACCTTGATGAGTGATGGAGGTGGGAGAATTTGAGTGGAAGAAATTTAAAGAAGAAGAAGAATGGGGAATTTAGGCGTGAGTTAGAGAGGAGAAATTGAGAAGAGAGAATAATGGGAAAGGAGGGGATAACGGGGGGGGGGGGGGGGGGAGTGGGTGTTAAAATATTTTTTTTTCAATTTCTTTTTCTCTCTCAAAATCATCACTGGCCGAAATTTGTACGGCCGCATCGCGGGGTGCGGCGCCCCACACATCGTGGTAGTGGGGATATTCAAAGAGGTGATTTTCTGTCAGACTTAGCACTTTGTCCTAGCGCGACGCCCCACACGACGCGCTAGGCCAATTTTCTTGGAGTTCTGCCAATTTTTACTTTTTAGCCCACGGGTTGCACCCCTACTCTATTATGTATTTATTTTGTGCTCAATTTATGCTCATACCTGTCTAAACAAGTACCAAAACTCCTAAAATCTAATAATCCTAATCTACAATTACCTAAACTATTCTACAAAAATAAGAAAAAAGGGTTAGAAGTAGTTCTGAGTTATAGTCGTCAGCTTGACTCCGTCATTTAGGCTCATTTGATCACGATGCTAGAGGATTGCTTGTCAAATCCTCCAACAAGGTACGGTTTAAACCTGTGCCCATTCATCTTAAAGCTTTCATTACCTTCTTCATCCTGGATTTCAATGGTTCCATATGGTGAGACACGTTTCACCACATACTGACCTGTCCATCTTGACTTGAATTTTCCGAGGAACATCCTAAGTCTACTATTGTATAATAAGACCTTGTCCTCTTCATGAAACTCCTTTGGCTTTATCAGATGATCATGCCACCTCTTTGTCTTTTTCTTAAAAATTCAGGCATTTTCATACGCGTCTAGTCTAAACTCCTTCAACTCGTTCATCTGCACCAACCTGTGTTCACCTGCAAGACTAAGATCAATATTATGCAACTTAATTGTCCAATAATCTTTATGTTCTATCTCAACATGTAGGTTACATGATTTTCCATACACTAGTTTGAATAGTGAATTCCCTATGGTTGTTTTGAACGCAATTCTGTATGCCTATAGAGCTCCATCCAACTTTACAGACCAATCCTTAAGAGAGGCACTAACTATATTTTAAGAATTCACTTAAGCTCACGGTTACCCACTTCAACTTGCCCACTAGTTTGGGTATGGTACAGGGTTCCTATTTTGTGTGTGACCCCATACTTGGATAGCAATGCATCAAACTGCTTGTTCACAAAGCGCGACCCATTGTCACTGATAATCACTCGAGGTATCCCAAAGCGGGTAAAGATGTTCTTCCGTAAGAACTCACACACCAGTCGAGCATCATTGGTCCTAGTAGGGATTGCTTCGACCCATTTAGAGACGTAGTCAACAACCACTAGGATATACTCATAAGAATGAGATGATGGGAATGGGCCCATGAAGTCAATGCTCCACACATCAAAACTTTCACATACCAGAATGGAGTTTTGAGGTATCTCATCCCTCTTGCTAATATTACCTGCCCTTTGACATTTGTCACATGCAGCTATATACGCTCGAGCGTCTTTATACAAAGTAGGCCAATAGAAATCGACTTTCATGACCTTTGCTGCAGTGCGATTTCCACCATAGTGTCCTCAGGCTGCTCCATCATGACAATGAGACAGAATGCTTGCCATTTCTCCTTCAGGCACACATCTTCGAATCACACCATCTACACACAGTTTAAATAAGAAAGGGTCATTCCAAAAATAATTTTTTACCTCACCTTGAAGCTTCCTTCTTTGATCAAGAGACAGGTCACGCGCCAACCATCTACTAGCCAAAAGTTGGATACATCAGCATACCAAGGTGGTCTTTCAGAGACTGCATCAATGGAGAAAATCTGATCATCAGGGAACTCTTCCCTTATTTCAACTGTCTCAATCGGAGGTCTCTAAAGTCGAGATAGATGATCTACGACTTGATTTTCTATGCCCTTCCTATCTTTGATCTACAAGACAAACTCTTGGAGCAACAACGCCCACCGCATCAGCCGCGACTTAGACTCCTTCTTACTCAACAAGTATTTCAAGGCTGAGTGATCAGTGTGTACAATCACTTTACTCCCCACTAGATATGATCTAAACTTGTCAAAAGCAAAGAACACAACAAAGAACTCTTTCTCAGTAATGACATAGTTGACTTGAGCATCATTCAACGTCCTGCTTCCATAGTAGATGGGCCAAAACATCTTATCTTTTCTTTGCCCGAGAACTACCCACACAGCTACATCACTAGCATCACACATTGTTTCAAACGGCTGGCTCCAATCAGGTGTCACCATAATAGGAGCACTCATAAGCTTTTTCTTTATCAATTCAAATGCTCTTAAGCACTCCACAGTGAAAAGAAACTTGATATACTTCGTTAGCAATGCAGTCAACAGCTTGGTAATGCTGGAAACGTTTTTAATGAACCTTCTATAGAACCCAACATGTCCCAAGAAACTCCTTATGCTCTTCACAGACGTCGGTGGAGGGTGCCTAGAAATTACATCAACCTAGGCTCTATCAACTTCAATACCATGTGAAGTCACTTTGTGGCCCAGGACAATTCCCTTTTTTACCATGAAGTGGCACTTCTCCCAATTAAGAACCAGGTGAGTAGCTTCGTAACGTTCAAGCACAAGCTCCAAATTTTTCAAGCAGTCATCAAAATCATCACCAAACAGAGTGAAATCTTGATGAATTCTTGTGTCCGCTTGCCTTAGTTGCTTCTCAAATATTTCATAGGTCAAAATTCCATTCAAAAATGTTTTTTTGGTTTATTTATACCATGTAGGAGAGGGCCCGGACGAAACTACCCTTTCCTAGCCGAAACAGGAAATAACTCTGAGAAATTGGTACAGGCACGCCGCGCTCCTTGCCGTGCCATGCGCCACGTGTGTGGAGATTTTCAGAGGCCATGTTTCTGATAGATAGCTCATGTTTACACAGTCATGTCGCGCCCCATGCGGCATGACTATGCGCTTTTTCTCATAGTAATGTGTTTCTTCCACTATTTGATATCCGGACTTGGTCCTCGACCCCAGAACGTGTTCCCCAATTAATTTCTTGGGCTTCTACTCAAACTTCAAATATCCAACTCGTTCGATTTAGTTCCAACATCTTTATAACTCAAAATTAACTCTTGCAAGGCATAAAACACGTAATAGGTATAATTCACTAATATTGAAGCTCAAACACACGTAAAATGCAGTAATTAGAGTACAATACTACGGCTAAAACATGAGTTTTTAGTCTACCATCTACTTTCTTCAATCTCCTTTTGTACCCCACTACTCTGGCCTTTCTGTTCTTTACTCTTTTTCTCTTCCAGTGTCTCATTCTGCTTGTTCACCACCTTGGGTCTAGCTTTCATAATAAGGTTAGCCAATGTTTTACCACTTCTCAGAGATACAGCTTTGATTGTTTCCTTTGGGTTGTTTTCAATGTCAGAGGGTAGAGTACCAGGAGCCCTCTCAGATAATAAATCTGCAATCTGTACCATTTGTCTTTATAAATTCCGGATGTCCGTGCCTTATTCCCGAATGGCTGTGCCCTGTTCTCGGATGGCTGTGCCTTGAGTCTCAGATTTTTCATCTGATTTGTTGATGAACGCCTTCTTGAGATCTTCCATACTAGACTGATTTGACTGTTGTCGCTGGTACTGCTGCCTCTGGTGGTCCTTGACCCTAGGGTCTAGGATTATTTTGGTTCCATGAGTTCAAACTCCCACTAGGTGAACTCCAAGAAAAACCTGAATGTCTTTATCCCATAGCATTATAGTTGTTCCCACCTTGGTAGTTTAGTCTATTATAGTTCCCCACAGTGTTAACTTCCTCAGCTGAAGCTTGACACTCATGTGTAGGGTGTCCCATTCCACAAAAGTCACATGTTGCTTCCAGCTCACTCTGTACCTTGGACAATGTCAACTTTCTTATCTCCTTGGCCATGGTGTCTAACTGGGCTTGTACTAATGTGTTATAGTCCACCTGGTGAACCCCAACTAATTTTCTTATGTTATTACTCTCAACAGGCCACTGGTTAGCATCCTCAGATAATTCATCAAGGATTGAGACAACCTCCTCCAGAGTTTTCTTTATTAGTGGACCTCCACATGTAGTACTCAGAGTTCGTCGTGAGGAAGGTGTCAGTCCATCCCAAAAATCCCGGAGTTGCATCCGAAATTCAATTCCGTTATGCTGACACTTTCTGACTATCTCCTTGAATCTTTTCCAAGCTTCAAAAATCATTTCCTTCTCCTTCTGGCAGAAATTGTGGATTTCCCTTCTGAATTTCCCTATCTTTGCAGTTGAGAAGTAATTGTCAAGAAACGTTTTAGTCATATCTTCCCATGTCCTGATCGACCCTTGGATAAGCTACGAAGCTAGTGCTTCGCGTCATTCTTCAGTGAAAAGGGGAATGCCCTTAAGTAGACCGCATCTTTTGATACTCCATTATACTGGAAGGCGTTTATGATTTCCTTAAAGTCCATCAAGAGAGTGTTAGGATCTTCATTCACCTTCTCTCTGAAGATACAATTGTTTTGGATGGTTTGAATCAAGTCTTGCTTCAACTCGAAGTTGTTTGCTACTATGGATGGAGGTCTGACACTTAACAGTCCCTGATTATAGACTGGTCTGGCACATAATCTCCAAATAATCTCCAAATAATCTCCTAGGCTCGGGTGCCATATTTTCAAACTTGTCTTCAACCAAGGGTCAATTTAGATTGAATCTCCGACCCCCATCATCTTCGATAGTCTCCTCAGTAGCTCTAAAAGAGGCTTTAGCTGCTATTCGAGTAGCATGTTCTCTCTGTTGTATTGTCTCTCTTGTAGCTAAGTCTACTCCATCAATCTCTTTGTTTGCCATTTTATCTTGAGTCGAAGTATGAACCAAGAAATGTTTTGTGAATCCTCTTTCTTTTCTCAATTGTCGCAAGTGTTTCTCCAACTCCCGTTCGTAGGGTATCACTTCCTTTGAAGAAGATTGAGTCATACACAAGAGAAATCCTACACACAAGTGAGAAAACATGAATACAATAAAGTAAAATTGGTTCATGAATTAGTACTAAATACTATTTTCAACACTATTGATTTACAATCTCCAGTAACAACGCCAAAATATGATGAGCGCAAAACACAACACAAAATTATTGCTTGCTAGTCAAAGATAATATAGTTTAATTATTGTCTCCACAAGGATTGGATTTAAACAGTGTTCGAATAATCTTTAGTTAATCACTATCCAGGAAAATTAACACTTTATTTAATGATTAACAACTACGATTAACTACTAAAAATTAAGCAATTAATAATTGATCACAGAATTTAGCAGATGAGCAACACCAAAATATCAATGAGAGAAATAATGGTAATTGACTAGACATGTGCAAGATAATTGACTCGGGATCCAATTCTGGAGTTAGTTCACTCTATAATACTGTTGATTCTCACGAATTCAACCGATAATCAGATTACACTTGAAGTTAATGTTACTCTTTCGGTTAAACATTAATTTCAGTAATTAATCCAATTGAAGCACAGTGAACAATTGCAACGAATAAAATGATGGTTATGGTCTAAAGGGTAACTTCTCACAAATATTTTCCTAGTTTGATTAATAATTCAAGAGGCTCTTTTGATTACCTGGTTGAATCATGAAATTAAACTAGAGCATAAGATGTAAAGAAATTTAATATCAAGCTCCTCTTTCGATTAAGCAAAATAATAAATAACTTCACAATATGAATTAAAACTCCATCAATTAATTCAAATAATTGTCAGAATCGAATCCCTAATCAAACTATCAATACACCATATCTGTCAACACCCTAAGGTAAATTACTCCATAGCAATGAAAAAAGTCATCTCAATAAGGTTTTAAAAACATAGAAAACATCAATGCTAATGATTCGATACAAACTCCTGTATTGCACCGATTGTTGGTTGATATCTTGATGAATTCTTGTGTGCTCTTGCCTTAGTTGCTTCTCAAATATTTTGTAGGTCAAAAGTCCTTTCAAAAACCTATGTTTGGTGTATTTATACTCTGTAGAAGTGGGCTCGGACGAAACTATAATTTCCAAGCCGAACTTGGACAATACTCTGAGAAAAATAGCCTGGAATGGCCCAGAGTGCGCTGCCTATGCGGCGCACCAGTGGACATTTACAAAGAGTTGTTTCTAACAGATTTATCCTATTTTGCACAGCTGTGCCGCCCATGCATCGCCTCATGCATCGCTACAATGATTTTTTCTCAAAGTAAATTGTTTCCTTCATTTTTTGATATCCAGACTTGACCCTCGATCCCCGAACGTGATCCCGACTCAAATTCTTGGGCTTCTACTCAGACTTCAAACTCCAACTTGTTTGATTTAGCTCCAATTCATCTTTTTAACTCAAAATTAACTCCTGCAAGGCATATAGCACATAATAAGTACAATTCACTATCATTTAAGCTCAAACACACGTAAAATACAGTAACTAGAGTGCAATACTACGGCTAAAACATGGGTTTCTAGCCTACCATTAGTATCTTCAGAGTCGGTAACTCGGATGCAGTATTTTGGGTGCTCAAGAGGGAATACCGTGGCTTATGGGCTTTAAGACGACGTTATTTCATGCTAGGATCTCTTGTGGCGAGCTTTGGATAAGGGTCATGGTATTCTGGAAAGGAGAAGCATTAACTTAAAGGCAATTCAGAAGGAACTCAGAGAAATAGGATAACTTGGTGGTAGATTGGATCATCATGGTAATGAAAATGATCAGTTCTTTTGGTTCTTATGATGTGGTGAGTCTTTACCGGTGTTTTGTGGCGATACTCTTAAGTTTGGAAACTTGCATGACTTGGTTGAGATAGAGAGATTCAATCTGATGGCTTGGTCTTGTGCTAATGGGTTTCGAGGAGTTCTCAATGATTCCTACCACGGCTTGAGATAGATATTTTCTACCGGTATGAGGAATATGTTGCGTATTGTGATTTTATCATGGATGGGATCAAGTGGAAGGTTTCTAGCTAATTGAATATGTATTCTACTTGTGACTCGGAGTTGATAATGGGGTTCTTGTATTTTCATATGATGGCATGATAGATGTGGTGTGCTGTGTGGGATTGAGATTTGCATGTACAAGATTGCGGTTCAGTTTGAAGGAAAAGTCATGGGTTCTAGATAGCATGGACGACTTCAGTTATTTAGAAGAATGCTAGCACTATCTGGTATCACCCGAGAAGAGTGTGCATTTTGGAAGGCGCACTATGTTTTGACTTTCAGATGCTTCATTGGTATTGCGGCACTCGCTCGATCGGTCGACTGCTGATGTTCCGATTTTGCTATGTGGCACGGAAGAATTTTGGAAGTATTTCTCGTGGAATGATTGTGTATGAAGGATGTGATGGTCACTTGAGTGGTCGAGTTGGGATCGGATATGGTGATTCTGGTATTCTAAGGAATTGGAGACAGGGAGTTCTCAGAGGCAAATTGTTCCTTGGTTGCGGACTGTGAAGGTATGGCCAAAATTAGACAACTAATAATGTATGTTATGGTTAGGTCATTGTGGACTTCTGGAGGGTTATTTATCTATCTATGGATGACCGGAGTTGATTTGGGGGCTCATTGGTAGGTCCAATGAGGATGTGTATTCTATACCGGGTCGTATTTGTTGACTCAACACTATTATTGTTGAGAGGTGTGTCATTCAATTAGAGTTGAGCTTGTTCGCGTTTCGATATGTTCTATGTGTTACTCTTCTATGCTACAATGAGTTGTGATATATTTGTTATTTCATATTAGATGCGATTCTGTTTGGGTCTTGTAGTGAAATTCGAGCGAGATGGTTATTGGGATGTTGAATGGCTGATTGCGCCTCGGTTATGGTCTTTCTTGGTGGTATATTGTTCTATCCGTTACCCCATGGTTATGGTCATGCACTTCGCATGGTTGTTTTTGACTTACGTATAGTTGTTGATTTTGAGCATTATGGCTCGAGCAATTTCATATGGACCGGTGTTTGGATGGGATAACGTATTGCATTGGAGTTATGTTGATATATGATCCTTTATGTTAGATTCATACGTATTTGTTCTACTATGTGTGATGGGTTTATAGCATTGCGTTTGTGGTGGTACCTGTTGAGCATGCGAGACTGATCTCTCATTTGATTCACCTTCCATTTTGGGTGCATTTGAGTTGTTGCTTAATGGTGCACGGATTGCACAGTTTGTGGTTTAGGTAGTATTGGTGTGGTATGTCAGTAAAGTAACATGTATTGGGTGAGATGAAGTCATTGGACCTGGAACGAGTGCTATAGGATTTGATTACGGTACGTTTGGAAGAATAATATCGGAAGTCAGCTTATAATTTAGCAATAGTTCTTATCAGGTGAGAGAGCTCCACGACTTGTTGCTTTGATGAGTGGTTATGAGTTTCTGTGTGTTTTATTCGTCATTGGCAGTGTACGAAGGTTTAGAACGAGATTTTATTTGATATGAGGTTTATTACCGGTACCAAATTTATTTTTGAGCAGTTATTGTGATAGAAAATTATTGCTACAAGTATGCAACTTATGTGGTATATCATGTGATTACATATTGGGTTATGATTATGGCTTGATACAACTTATTTAGACTTATACAATGTGTGGATGCGAGATTCGGGTCTTGTAATGAATTTTGGATGTTGGAAATTGGGTTCTAAAGTTTACGAGCTAAGGTTGAAGTAAGGATCTTCAGTTATGTTGTGTTTTCAGGATTATATGGATTGGGGTGACGTGGGATCACCCCCGGGTATGTGCAAGGTGAGTTTACACAGTGATTTGATGGCTTTGGAACGACTCTTGACATGTTCGAGGACGAACATATGTTTAAGTGGGGGAGAATGTAACGACCAACAGGTCATTTTAAGCATTTTCATTGCGTTTAGTTGTTTGAAGTCTTGAGTAGCTTCACATGATGTATTATGACTTGCGTGAATCGTCGGTTTTAGTTTTAAGGTGATTTAGGATTGATTTGGAAGAATGATTCTCAGCTAGGAAGCTTTAAGTTAAAAGAGTTGACCAAGTTTGACTTTTGTGTATTTGACCTCGGATCAGAGTTTTGATGGTTCCGTTATGTTCGGATGGTGATTTTATACTTGGGCATATGCCCGGATTTGCATTTGGATGTCTCTAGAAGGATTTGACACTATTTGGCAAAAGTTGGCAATTTGATGGTTTGGAAAGTTCATAAGTTTGATGGGGAGTTGACTTTGATGATATCTGGTTCGAATTGTTGTTCCGGGAGTTGGAATAGGTTCGTTATGTCATTTCAAACTTGAGTGCAAAATTTGATGTCATTCCGAGTTGATTTGATATGGTTCGACACGAGTTTTGGTAGTTGAAAGTTCAAAAGTTCATAAAGTTTGATTTGAGGTGCGATTCGTGATTTTGATGTTGTTATGTGAGATTTGAGGCCTCGAGTAGGTTCGTGTTATATTTTTGGAGTTGTCTCCATTTCGTACGGGGTCCCGAGGGGCTCTAATGAGTTTCAGATCATTTCCATGTTCTTTAGCATTGCCGATTTCTGGTGTTTCAGTTCTTCTTCGTGATCGCGAAGATTAGGTCGCGATCCTGTAGTGTATTATGGGAGTTAGGTATTTCCTTCATCGCATTCGCAACTAGGTAAACGCGTTTGCGTACCTTTGTGAGGCATGAGCATTACGTTCGCGTCAGTTAAATCACGTTCGTATAGAGTTGGGCTGAGAGCTGGGGCTGGAGGATTTTCTCTTCGCGTTCGCGTAATGTTATATGAGAAGTGCATCGCGTTCACGTGGTATATGTCGCGAACGTGTAGGATAATTTTTGGAGCCTTGACTTTTATGCTCCGCAATCCCGAAGGGTATCCCCGGAGTAGACCTATAAGTACTCTATTTCCGACCCTTGCGTTATTTTATCACATTTTGAGTTGGGGAGCTCGGATTTGGGTGATTTTGGAGGCGATTTTTATCATATGGATTGGGATAAGTGTTTTCTACTCGATTTTGATTATATTCAATGATTCCATCTTCAATTTTAGCATTTGATTGATGATTTTAGATCAGAAATTGTGGTTTTTTTTGTCTAAATTGTTCTAAAGTGAATATTTGAGATTTGAACATCGATTCAGAGTCAGATTTGACTGAAATAAGTATGGTTGGATTTGTAATTAAATGGGTTATCGAAATTTGTGGGTTTTGTCAGGTCCTGAGGTGCGATCCTGGGTTTAACTTTTTGATTGACTTTGGGCTTTTGATTAAAGATTCAACCTTTATCGATTGTGTTTGTTTCCTTTGATATTGTTTGATGTTTTTGAGTTGCTTTTGGTTAGTTTCGAGCTGTTCGGAGGTTGAGTTGTGCGGGATGGCGTTTCTAGAGTGTTGTTTGGCTTGCTCGGTATTTAATTTAGCTTGTTCGAGGTAAGTAAAATTTCTAAAATTGGAATTAAGGGTAATTATCCCTGGGAGCCATGTTAGTTTTGATGTGTTGAGGTGACGCACATGCTAGGTGACAGGCGTATGGGTGTGCACCGGGCTAATCATGACTCAAGTTGAATTTTAGACTATTATCAGACTTGTTCTGCTATCATATCATGTTATATCTGTGTTTTCCCCTACTTGTTTGATTATTTGAGATGTGATTCATGTTAAAAATCATGTTTAGGCTATGTGCTTATTTGATTGAGACCTAACAAGGCTATTTCTGTTATTTTGAGTTATCTGATTTAACTGTAATTATACACTCAGTCATGGTTCTTCATTTGCATATCATATCTCAGTCTCTGTTCATCATTCATCGCTACATCACATGTTATCATTGTTTTTCCATATGTGCAGTTGTTGGGCTGAGTGGTATGAGATTGTGAGCCTTTGAGACTTGAGAGGTTGATGACTAAGATGGGCCATAAAGCTGAGTTGAGAGTGTTATTGTGGATCGGGCTGCACGCCGCATCAGACCATACTGGCTTTTTATTATTGTTGACGGCCAATTTTGACCCTCCCTTTAAAAATTAATTTATTTATACGGAATAATTTGCAATAAATATTTTCAAAGTATTTTCCAGTAATGAATACCTATTTCTACAAATTAATTCATTATTAGTTTCAAAATTAATAATTTGGTATTAGTATTATGTAATTATAAATTATATTTACTATTTTAGGATTATTAAAATAAATTCTATGCGTAAGTTATATAATTATCTCAATAAATTACTTCTTAAAATAGTTAATTAGTTTACTATTTCAATAATTCAAAATTAATGTCTTAGTGAATTATTTTTACAAATAATTAATTAATTACAATAATTAGTAGTATTTAACAATTATAATTTTTACTACATTTTATTAAAAGTAATTAAGTTTATTCAAATTAATTTCAAAAGGGATAAAAGACTAAAAGTCTACAATTGTAATTCCTTAACTAATTACAAAGTGGCTACCATTTAAATAATTTATAGTGCCAAGACAAGGCCTAATCCAAAATAACCTAGTCCAAACACCCATCTCACTTGATACCTTGGTGATTCGTGACACCCTCTCCTAGCCAATGAGAGCACGCCAAGTCACTCATTTCTCTTACTCATAGAACAAGCACAAAGTCATCTCGGTCGTTCATTTCTTGATCAATGGCCCACGATTTTCACTCTATTTCTTTTTAATTACTAAACATTCAGACCATTTAATACTAACCGTTGGATTGCTAGAATCCAACAGACACCAAAATTCCTCCCCAAAAATGCTTTAATCCTAAAATGTTAGGACCATTGATATAAAAGATCAACGGCCCAGATCTTTCCTTACCTCTTTAATCCAGAGGCCAAACGGTCTAACCCTAGCAACCCTAGTTCATCTCTCCAGCCTCCACCAGTCACAAGACCTTGCACAAATCCGTGCAAGGTCAACAAATCAACCATGAATTCATCCATTCTGTCTTCTCCAACCGCACATCTCGCCGATTTTATTCCCATTTCATCATACAAATTTGAAATCCCCAAAGCTTAATCTTAGACTCAAAGATGAAAGCTCAAATCACCTAAGTTCTGTTATGATCTTTCAAATCGGAGCCTGAAATCACCTCTTGCCTCCTGAAGTCCGTGAATCCTGTTGCAAATTCCTTTTTCAATCACAAAATTCAAACCTTTGAATCTTGAAACCCTAGATCCCAAAAACGCAATATCAAGTCTTTGATGATCCTTCGTGCTTTGTCAAATCGGGGCATGCATGGAGTTCCTTCTCAGAGTTCATCATGAGGATTCGATGTCCCGAGGTCAAACTCAGTGACTTCTGGATAATAAAGTTTAACCGATGGTCCTCTGCCTTCAACGATTCAATCTCCCTTCTCAGGTAAAAATCTTCACTATGTTTCCCTCTGCCCTCTTTCAAATTCACTCAATCTTGCTATCATCATCAATTTGTCGTCAGTTTCCACTATTATTTTCAATTCTCTGAACCCTAGAGCCTTAATGGCACTATAAATATAAGCCTTTAATGTTTTCATCTATCATTACCTAACATCACGAACCAACTATCTAATACTGAAGAGAAACACACACACAAATAGTGATAGGTTTAGGATTCCAAGCCTTAGGTTCTTACTGTTTTTCCTTTCTTTTGCTGAGTACTATCGCTGGTCTAAGATTGAGGCTTTCTAGGATCTTAAGCAACTGAAAAGAGTTCTTGTTTGGTCTGCTGTCCTCAAAAAGGTCAGCACCTCTCTCATTTTTCTTTTTTTTTTTGTTCGTTTCTTTGAATGATACAAGCATGCTAATTTAGGTTCTGTATATTATAGTTGTTCTATGGTGTTTTATATGATAATACTTATGATCTGTTAGTTTAATGACTACTTGTGATTAGTTGTCCTGCTATGAGTCTTTAAATGATGGTCGATTAAACTATATAACTGATTCTTGTTGATCTTATTTCCTGAGTTTCCAGCAATCTACATGTTTAAGTTGTTATGTGTTCATGTTCACATGAACCTTATAGCTTTGCTGGCACCATGCAGTAGCTCTTATCCTTGCATGTTGCATCTCTGTAGCTTGTGAGTTTTTGAAGTTGAACTTATATTCCGATAACTATGATTGAATGAATCTTAAGGTGTTTTAGCTTATATCTCCTATCCTTTAACCTTAAACAGGAACTCCAAGTGTTTATATGCTACTTCCCTGCTTATGTCTGTTAGACTATTTCTAGGTTGCTATTATGGCCTTTTATTTGCTTAGTTGCTTGTGTTCCTGTTTAAGCTAATCTTGTTTGAACTAAACTTCTCCTTTCTTCTCCTAATAATCTTACTGTACACATCTGTTAAGGTTAACTAATCTTTCCTCACAATGTGATCATTATACTATTTCTTTTCTCTTTGTTATAAAGACTGATAATTGGTTATATTGAACTTAAATGTTTTCTTGATTAATCAACACCCTCACCTGCAAGCTTACTTGGTATCATGTATCTTATATCTTATCTTTAGGTTCATCATTCCTCTTTGAAAATCTGACATGCATTTTATCCTTTAAGGAACCTAGCTACTCTGATCTTAGTAAAATAATAACTTGTAAAATAAAGAAGCATGACCATCCCTGTACTCATGTACTAACTTAGAACTAAGTTTTGAGTTAAACCTATCCTGATGTAGTGTCTTTCCCTCATCTGTAACCTTTTGCTTAAACTAATCCTACAAAATATGTAAAGATTCCCCTATTTACATAAGAATCATTACTGCATTTGAAGTGTTTAAGTATCTGACTTAATGCTGCATGCTTTTGTTTAGTTCCTGATTATATATATATCATGTCCAGGACTACTCTAATCCTTGCTTTTTTGATAACTTTAAAACCAAGTCTAATCCCTAAAGTCTCATAAGGATCCTGGCTAATGTTATCTGAACTTGATGATTTGTTAGGAGTATGGTTTGTAGAAATCCTTAGGGATTCCATGCTGTAGTCTGTAAAGTGCATACATATTGAGAAAGTTGATCATGTCATAGATATCTTTGAAATCTCTATATATGCTGAGTTGTTGTTATATAGCTTTACCTTTCCTTGGAGTATAGCTTTGCTATAAATTTGGACTTTTATAACATGTTTGTGATGTTTCTGATGTTCACCTGTATGAGTTTCAGAACCAGATCTTTAGAATTCATGTGATACATGTTTGTTTGGTAATTCAGTATAGACTATATATTCTTATGATAGGAGGGAAAGTATATTTTGTGGTGGGCTATGCTATAACATTTAGTTTACATTAAAAGGGCCTTATTGACATTTAAACCTGTAAGGAAAACATGTGGTTAGTATTTCAGGGTATTTGAAAGCGGAGTTTGACTCTAGGTTGGGCTGCCTTCCCCGGCACAAGCATTACCCTGGGTCTTGAGTCCCTTGGAAACTTTGAAGTGTCAGGGGAAGGGAGCATCGACCTTGGGTGGAGCTTCCTCCTCAGACCTTAATTCACTGACGCATTTAGTTCTTTAGGGGTTTAGTGTTTAGTGACAACGAAAGGTTTTCAATATGAATTATTTGCTAAGTAGAACTACCACATTAATATAATTTCTCACAATATTGATTATTTTCTTTTTTAAATTATTTGTCTATATACCTATCATGTATATTTGAATATGCTGAGAATGTGTAATATGTTTCTAATGACCTTCTTTTATTTTTTGGACATGTATTACATTTGGGCCTGTTGAGTTCCTAAGGAACTCGGGCCCAAACCAGCCTCACTGCACCTTTGAAGAGTCCAGTTTTGCTAAAGTCGCGCCTCTCAAATTGCTGGGCCTACCTTATTGAGGACCAATCATCAGAGTCCAGTCCTCTCTCCCTACTTCTTTCATTATTGTTCATTATTTCCATAGCTTAGTTTACTGCCTTAATTATTTTTCGCTTACTGCCTTTACTGTCTTATCATATTTTGTTATCATGTATTCAACACTCATATATATTAGATTATGTACTTTACATTCATGCTCTAGTATTACATGAAATTTAGGCAAACCTTAATTAATATAGGACTTAAAATGAAATAACTAGTAATTAATCTTCGCCTCCTGTTAATTATAACTTTTCATCTTGCACACTCATTTTTCTTAAAGGTTTTGAAGCTCAAGTCTTTAATCAGAATGACAGCCCATTTTCAAAGAAATTAGGATAGAAACACTGATTCATCACTACGAAGGAATGAAACTAGATTTTCATAAAAGGCAATAACGAACGATCACCCAAACAAATTTTGAAAGACTCGCCTTCTTCAGAATTCTAAGAAAAATCAAGGTACATTTGGAACTACTGTTCTTATGAATAATTTATGGAAATATTGTACAAGCATTTGTTCTCTTCAAAGATAATCACTTTCTTGACTTAATAATTACAAGCCCTAAAATCTAGACCACTTTCAAAACTCTCTTAGCCTCTAATAACTCTTTTATAATCCCATACCCTTCTTAAGTCTTACACATATACATTCCCTTTAGTATATAGTGAACCCTGCCTTAGTAATAATCAAGCATAGTATAAATAACTTAGCCCTTAAAATTAGTCTAAGTCCTATGGAGCTACCTCAGGTAGATTTTAAGGGGTGCCTAACACCTTCCCCTTAGAAGAACAAAAACCCTTACCCATAATCTCACCAGTTTGCAAACCTGTAATGAACATAACTTAGTAATTAAATAGGTATAGTAGTATACCTTCAAATATTAGGTGGCGGCTCTCTTTCATCAGCAACAAAGAAACCACAAGATGAATCCTATCTTGACTAGTTCAAAATATGGTGCAATAGCATGGCTACTCTGTTGGGGATATCACACTTAGGTTTTGACCTTAGGAGACTTAGATTAATTTGGCCTCTAGATTTATTTATACCTTGCTTTGATTATAGTTGAAATTGCAATTACATGATTACATTCTTTATTTGCTCTTTATAATTATTTGCTCTTTATGATCACCATGCTTATTGCTTCTACACCCATGTTTGTTACTACTTTATATACATTGTCATCACATTCCTTCCAATCGAGTCTTGTCCGTACACTATTACACACAATGGCACGCGAGGGTTGTCTTTTACACCCCCCCGTACCTTTTTTTTCAAAAATCTCTAGTTTCAGAGAATGGCTTTGTCAGGTCAACTGACATAACTTCACGCAGCTTTTAGTCCAATTCAAAATAAGAAACACTCTACTCTAGTAAAATAGGTCATACTGCATAAACCTTAGGTGAGTCGGTCCTTGGTACCAACACACAAGGAAGACAACTTGATGTCAACATGTTATGTACCTAACGACACAATTTCTGTGGAAAGACAAACAAACATGACAAGACACTTAAGGATCCAAAGCAAACACTTAACCAAATATCTTTCTTTTACCCACCTCAGAAAAATGAAAATCAACCAAAACATCCCTGAAATTAGCATGGTAATGGGAGCACCACATAAGCTGAAACAATGGTGGAAGAATATTTGTCGGGAACACGAAAACGAGGTTCGGACGCACCTAGGGGCATTAACTGCATTGATGAACATCCGAGCAGATAGGGTGCTCACTCGCCTATTAATAGAGTTTTGGGATCCGGCTAGGGTGGTGTTCAAATTTGCCGAATGTGAGCTCGTACCAACATTGGAAGAAGTCACAAGTTTCACGGAGCAGCCATTCAATGAAAGAAAGCCAGTATTGCCAGTTACTATGCCCGGTTACTGGTCCATGGATGCCTTAGGTCTTACCAACAATAGAAGCCTCGGAAGTATCGAGGATGGATGGGTGAGCCGCGACCAAATGTTCAACATATTTGGGCACCGTGAAAGTTACGGATGGTATTTAGGGGAGTTTCAATGTGACCAGGTGACGTGGGAGAGTCTTAGGCTTATCACTTTTGCAAGGGCACTGTTGGAATTATTGTTCTTCCCACAGTGAAGGGGCTGTATCAATATCAACCTGCTACTAGTGGTCCTGGCAACGTTTCGCGACAATCTTCAAGCTACTTTGTTGCCAATGGTGTTAGCTGAGATGCTGAGAGCATTGTCCGCATGTGCACGAGTATACGGTTTCTTTATGTTTTGTAACCTACTGCTTCATATCTAGGCTACTGGACACTTCTTCTAGCGAGAGGCCACCATCGACTACTTCGTGGGTATCAGCAATATGATCAACAACCACAATGAAAGAATGAGACACTGGATCTCCCCACATGGCCAAGAAGAATGGAGGGAAACATTGACCAATCTGATAGGAGAATGGATCAACTGGAAACTCTCTTGGTTAGGTGGAAGGGAAATCTTTAAGACTCCTCAAAAGTACTTCATTGAGTTGATCGGACTTGAAGGCATTCAGCCATACTTACCCTTGCGGGTCCTCAGACAATTCGGGATGATCCAAGATATGCCTCTATGGACAAGGACGACGATGTACGAGGATGAGTACAATGGTCAGATCCTAATTCCAAGGATAAGAAGACTGCAAGAAGAGTGGAATTACCTCGTGACAATGCCTATGGGTCAAAACTCATGGTGTACTCCCGAGTATTACCTCTGCATTAACGAAGAAGAAGAACTAGCCCGCCCAAGTAGAGAGGGTATAGCCTGGTTAGAGGATGCAGTGGTTTCTTTGCAGATTTACCATGAGATCCTGCCACATTACTTGGTGACCACTTCAATGCATTGTCAAGTGGTCCCTGGATCCATTGATCACATGTTGCCACCGACTGAAGATGATGATCGAGTAGCGGAGTGCATCCAGATAGAGTCAAGCACAGATCCAGAAGAAGATCCGGAGGAGGAGTCTGAATTCAACGATGATAAGGAGGAGTTTGAGGAAGACCAGTAGGAGGATCCGGAAGAGGAGCCCGAGGAAGAGAAAGACACGGGAAATGACTCAGGTGATGGTTATTAGGGTTGGTTGATTTCCCCTCTTTCCTACTTTGTACCTTTACCCCTGGTTTTCTCTTTTACTTTCCAAAAAGGCGAGTTGTCCAAGCCCATGTAGTTCTATGAAACAATGATGTAACCCTTGTCCGCACTTGTATCAGTCCAAATTATCAACGAAAACAAATTGCTTCGAATCTAAATGTGTCAAGTCTAAATGTCTGTCAAACATCTGTGAACTAGGCCTACCTCCGGCAATGAGAGGACCCCGCAAATTTTAGGAACGTGCTAGCTGTAATGCACAAATTAGCTGCTATGTGTGATTTCCTGCTCGCATAAATGAAGAAACTGACTCTTGTTCCTTTTCATTTCTTTCTTCTTATTTTTCTTTTGCCTTATTATTATCCCCAAAAGAAAAGAAAGTTGTTTTGTGTCGACCAAAACTGGCAAAACCACCATACAATCTAAGGTCAAAGGGAAAGATGTCGACCGTAAAAGACCCAACTGAACATGCTCTGGTCATAGCCGATAGCTCGGGGTGATTGGGAGAAAAGGACAATACTAGGAATGATGAATACATGGCCATGATGGCCCATGAAATGGAAGTCTTAAGGGAGGAAGTACATCATATCAAAGAACTGGCGCACCTGGCCGTGACAACACTTCCTTAGCCACCAAGATTCCCTTCTTTGGATTCACTTCCATATCACTTTCCTTCCACATCATGCCAAAATAACAATACACCAACATCAACTCCCACCACTTAAGTCATACCTCCAGTAACCCTCGCTAACCCACCAAATCCCCTTATTCACGCTCCTTATGTACCACAGTACCATCAAACATCACAGAACCCGCCTATTACCACTAATGCAACCACCCATCCTCATGATGGAGTCACTTTCACCACTAACCAACACATACCTGTGGAACATGCCACCACCCATGAGCGGTACATTCCCCATGTATATGCCATTTCTGAACATACCTTTACAACACCTATCACGGTCAGGGTGTCTTATGAGATTGATCAATACACCGAGATGGAGAGAGAAGCTAGGCATAAGGAAGAAGAGTCAGTATCTGAGCAGTTGCAAATCTTGAGAAGGCAAATGAAGAGTCTCCAAGTTGCCCGGGCAGCAAAAGTTTGGACTATGAGGACCTGTGTGTTCATCCAAATGTGGATATGCCAGCAAGGTACAAACCCCCAAAGTTTGATATCTTCGATGGGACGGGGGTCCCTCGCACACATTTGAGGGCAAATTGTGACAAGCTAGTCAGAGTGGGAAGGAACGAGAAGCTAAGGATGATATTATTTATAAGAAGTTTAATAGGAAAAGCACTCACCTGTTATACCCGACAGGATCCGAGAAATTGGAGAACTTGGCAAGATATGGCAGAGGACTTCATGAATCGTTTTTGATTCAATACAGAGATCACTCCTGATCGGTTTGCACCGGTGAACCTACAGAAAACTATCTGAGTCGTTCCAAGAATACACACTATAGTGGAGGTCGGAGGCTGCCCGGGGACAACCTCCACTGTATGATAGTGAACTAACAAAGTATGTCATTAAAGCCTAAGAGGGAATATACTTTGAAAAGATGATGGGAATGATGGGTCAAAAGTTCCCCGAGCTGGTCAAGATGGGAGATTTCTTAGAAGAGGGCATAATTTCTGGTAAAGTACAATTCATGGCAGCAATGCAAGCGGCCATCAAGGCCATCCAGTCAGGGTCAATCGGTAGCAAAAAGAAGATGAAAGAGGAGGTCTCAGTAGTCATCCCTTACTACCAAACCAACCTACCTCACGGAAGCACTTCTTATTCCCCAAACAACCACTTACCACCACCTAGGAGGGAATATACTTTGAAAAGATGATGGGAATGATAGGTCAAAAGTTCCCCGAGCTGGTCAAGATGGGAGATTTCTTAGAAGAGGGCATAAATTCTGGTAAAGTACAATTCATGGCAGCAATGCAAGCAGCCGGCAAGGCCATCCAGTCAGGGTCAATTGGTAGCAAAAAGAAGATGAAAGAGGAGGTCTCAATAGTCATCCCTTACTACTAAACCAATCTACCTCACGGAAGCACCTCTTATTCCCCAAACAACCACTCACCACCACACACTTACGCTCCAGTCTATAATACCCAACCATATTACCACCCTCAAACCACAATAAAACACTCCTCGAGCCAACAACAACCAAAATCCACAACGACCATATGCTCCTGTTCAAACCACTACTCATCAGAACTGACCTGTTTATGCACCACGCCCTCGTCCCAACTTTGAAAAGAGGGGTCCCAGAACTTATACCCTGATTGCTGAGCCTCTGGCCCAATAGTTTGAAAGGTTGAGAAGAGCAGGATTTATACACCCAATTAAGGGAAGGGTTCCTGAACATCCCTTCAAATATTTTGATGCCACTATAAGATGCGTGTATCATTCCAATGTACCTGGGCACGATACTGAAGACTGTTTCATGTTGAAAAATGAAACTGAAACCTTGATCAAGAGCGGAGCCATTTAGTGCACTTCAACACCACCTAATGTGAATCGTAACCCACTGCCAAATCATCTAAACCAGGGAGCTAACATGATCACATTAGACGAAGAATATGACCTGAAGGGAACAATTGTCACCATAGGAAATGCAAAAGCCGCAAGGATCCCTCACCAAAAGGCTCTGATCATTACAGTACAACTAAGGCCTACAATGACGGTTCAAACCTATCCGCAGCAACCTGCTGATGCTACTCTGGATGAAGAATATCGGGAGTACAAAACCATCCTATGGACGTACTAGCAAAAGGGAAAGGCCAAAATGACAGACTCTACCGCAACCCATGGTATGACTAGGTTTGGAAGATGCTACACCCCTAAAGAAGTCAATTGAGTAAATCCGGGGAGAGAACAAATTCCAAGGAGGAACATAACAGACCCAAGAGCTGCTGAGTTTTGGAAAAGAATGTCAAACAAAGATTATTCTGTGGAAGAGCAGTTGAAGAAAACTCCATCACAAATATCTATCATGGATCTATTAATGAGATCTGACAGTCATAAGGATTCTTTGTTGAAATTAATAAGCGGGGTAAGTGTACCAAGTAACACCACTAGCGAGGTGTTGTCCGCGACAATAGGGAAAATGGTTGAAGCAAACATGATCACTTTAAGAAGATACGAACTTCCTATCGAAGGCGCAAGTCACAACAAGGCTCTTTACATCACTGTCAAATGCAGGGACAAAGTGGTGTCCCAGGTGTTGGTCGATGGAGGGTCAGGAGTCAACATTCGTCAGCTCTCTACCCTTGTTGCACCCTATTTTGCACTA
The DNA here is from genome assembly GCF_000715075.1 of Nicotiana tabacum. Lineage (NCBI taxonomy): Eukaryota > Viridiplantae > Streptophyta > Magnoliopsida > Solanales > Solanaceae > Nicotiana > Nicotiana tabacum. Next base: position 79,618,735 of record NC_134094.1, on the reverse strand, counting down.
GTCAAGACATGATTCAACTTGTGGTTTCTCCGTTACTGCCCCCTTTTTTATGAAAAATCTGACTTCGTTTCTTGTTGGTAAAAAATCAGTGATCCTTTTCCCAATTTTCTTTGAAAACAGGCGGCCATTCTGATTTAAGACCTGAGAGTCAAAACCTTTAAGAAGAGTGAGTGTAACAGACTAGAATTAAATGGAGGCGGAGATCAATTACTAGCTATTTCCTTTTAAATCCTATATTAATTAAGGTTTGCCTAAGTTTTATGTAATACTTAAGCATAAAAGAAAAACACATGATCTAATATATGAGTGTTAATACATGATAATGAGAATGTGACAAAGCAATAAGGCAGTAGATAGAAGGTGATAAAGCAGTAATCTAGATTAACGAAGCAATAGATAATAACAAAAGGAATTGAGGGAAAAGGGCTAGACTCTGGTAATTGGACCTCAAGAAGACAGGCCCAGCAGTAAAGAGATGCGACTACAGTTTATTTTGGACTCTCTGGCGAAATGCAACAAGGCTGTGATTGGGCTTGAGTTCATCAGGAACTCAGCGGCCCAAGCAGATGTACATGCCCAAAAGAGAAAGAAATTCATTAGCTATATATTCCACATATTCAGCATAGTCAACCATGTATGAAATATATGAACAAACAACTGGGAAGAAATATAAAAGGTCACCACTCTAAAACTAAGAGAAATTATACCAATGTGTCAGTTATACATGGCGAATAATTTACTTTGAAAAACTTTTCGTTGTCATTAAACACTAAACTCCTAAATAACCAAAAGTGTCGATGAATTGAGGGCTATGGAGGGGGTTCTACTCAAGGTCGATGCCCCCTTTGAATCCCATGACACTTCAAAGTTCCCAAGGGACTCAAGGCCCAGGGCAATGCTTGTGCCGTGGGAGAGCAGCCCAACCTAGAGTTAAACTCCACTCTCAAATACCCTTAACCACTAACGAATTATTTTTCCCTATGGATTTAAGTGCCAATGAGGCCCTTTCAATGCTAACTAACTACCATAGTACCCTTATCATAGAAGTATACTTTCCCTACATAATAACATAAGGGTACACAAACAATTCTACATTTTTAAACACCAGATGAACAATCCACATACTATATAAATCTAAAGGTCAGACTTTCGAGCACATATAGGAAAGAGACATAAATATCATACCATACTGTTAAAGGTCTAAACATTAGGGAAATACACATTCAAAAGGGAGGTAAGGGATACAGAGTCCATGTATGCAACCAACACAAGAGATGCAGACACTCCTGCCTTGGCAGACTAATGATGAGTTGATTAGCTTAATTATTGCCATTAGCACATGAACAGACTAACCCCTCCGCTTATATATCTTAGACAACATCAACAAAGATTTAAACAAACAATCACACCAAACAGCTTTTAGACATTATCAGAAGTATCTGAAACATGATCAGGGTTCTTAGTGAGATTATAGGTTATAGATTCAACATGAGTTCTTAAAGATGCTTTAACAAAATCCTTTCTCAAAATTATACTAATCTTAAACAAACCACTATGTTTAATCAGTTGTAATAGAGAACTCCTTACAGGATTTGTAAATCAGATTCAATTTCAGAGTAACAGAAAAGAGAGGCCTGAATATAATTTCAAAACAAAAGCATGGAATCATGGAGTCATGAAGACAAATAAGGATACATAAAATGTTCAACCCATTATACATAGACACTCCAAATGAGGTTGTAATCTATACAAATAGGGGAGCTTTACATGTCATAGAATCAAGCTAAACATGTCATGAAGGGAAGGGGTTATAGGCAAGGGATGTGTCATACCAAGAAAACAAGTTTAGTTCAGGTGCATAGCCTAAATTAGTATCTGGATATGAAGTAATCATGCTCATCTCAAAGATAATCACTTGACTACAACAAATAGCTAGGTCATGCTTTTATAGAAGATGACTTAATGATAATTGCATGTAAGCCATCACAGAGTCAGTAGTGTCATAAAAGATTAAAGATGAGAAAGCATTACACCTAAATAGGTTTTGACTTAAACATGCAACTGAGGGTTATATCTAGACATAAGACAACCAAGTTCAACTTAACAGCAACTACCAGTTGACTATAACAAACATGATTAGGACTTAGTTTTCAGAAATAAAGATAACTTAATCTTAACAAGGTGTATTCAATAGAACTGATGGTATAAAAAGAGGAGAGTTAACTCAACAATACTGTTTCATACAGAAGAAAACAACAATTAGATATAATCATGAAGATGTCATAGTGATATCCCAGAAGTTGCCCTCAGAGCTGCAGATACAGATATAGAGAAGGAAAGCATCTAGACACTTAGATTTTTCATGCTTTAGTTAAGTGATATGAACTTATGAACTTTCAGGCTCATCCCAGTTAAGATTATCAAATAATAAGCTCGACCACAAGACAAATAGGATGCAGGGAAAACAATATGTAAAGGTAAATATCACAGCATAATCATTAGTAAAGAAAAACATGAAGTTTAGGTAAACAAGATAAGATTAACAGGAATAATAGTAACTAAACAAAGTGAAAGACCATAGTAGTAACTCAGAAAAAATAGTCTATCAAACATAAGCAGAGAACAAAGCATTTAAACACTTAAAGTTCATACTTAAGGCTAAAAGATAGGGGATATAAAGTTAAACAACTTTAGATTCATCTTAGTTATGATTATCAGGTAATAAGCTCAACTTCAAAGCTCACAAAACTATAGAGATGCAACAAGACAAAGATAATCTTACTGCAGGTCCATGAAAGCTATGAAGTTCGTGTTGAACACGAACATATAATAACTTAGGCATGGAGACTATTGGAAACTCAGAACAAAGATCAGCAGGGATCAATTATGGTTTACTCGGCAAAAGACTCATAGCAGAACATCTAATCACAAGGAGTCGTTGAACTAACAGAGCATAAGTATTATCACATTAAACACCATTGAACAATTGCAATATACATAACCTATCTTGGCATATTTATATCATTCAAAGAAACAAACAAAAGAGAAAAGTGAGAGAGGTGCTGACCTTTTTGAGAGCAGTAGACCAAATGGGAACTCATTTCAGTTGTTTAAGATACCAAAACCCTCAAGTTTAGACCAGCAATAGAACTCAGCAAAAGAAAAGAAAAGTAGTAAGAAACCTAAGGCCTCGAACCCTAAACTTCTAAGTGTTTGTGTGTGTTTCTCTTAGATAGTTGGATCATGATTTTCTCTTGTTAGCTCGTGGTACATGAGAATATTAAAGGCTTCTATTTATAGCGCCACTTAAGGCTCTAGGGTTCAGAGAATTGGAATCAGATAGTGAAGAGTAACACATGGTAATGATGATAACAAATCGAATAATAATCAGAAAACAGAGGGGAAAATCAGTATTGAGTTTACCTTAGTGAAGGGAGGTTGATCGCTAAAGGCAGAGGACCATTGGTTAAACTTAAAACCCATAGGTCACTGCGTTTGACCTCTGGGTAAAGAATCTTCATGATGAACCCTCTGAAAATCTTCATGCATTCTCCGATTTGACGGAGCGAGAGAGGATTTAGACTATTTGAAGTTACATTTTCAAGCTAGGGTTTTCAGACTCGATGAGTTTTGAATTTTGTGATTGGAAAAAGAATTTTCAGCAGGATTCACGGAGTTCAGGAGACAAGAGGTGATTTTAGGCTTTGATTTGAAAGATCGTAACAGAGCTCAGGCGAATTTATCTTTCACCTTTGAGCCTAGGGTTTCAAAAATGGGGAGATTTGAATTTTTGATTGAAAAAGGGAATGTTAAGCGAGAATCGTGGTGTAGCAGGGTCACGAAAATGATTTACAAGGATTTCGAGTGTTCTTCTACAAATTTGTGCAAGGTCTTTGGAGATTGATAGATGATGGAGATGAGAGAAAAACGATAGGGAAGGGAAAGAGGGCGGCTGAGTGATGTGAGAAGTGATTAGGGTTTGGGGAGGAGGGGGTGAGACCAACTGGTCTTTGAATTAAGAGTAGGGAATGGAATTTGGGCCATTGGATCATTAGATCAACGACCTTGATAAATTAGGGATTAAAAGTTTTTGGGGTGGAATTTCGTTGTCCATTGGATTCCTGTAATCCAATGGTTAGGATTAAATGATCTAAGTATTTTAGTAATTAAAGAAAAATGGAGTGAAAATCGTGAGCCATTGATCAAATAATGAACCGCACAGATGGCTTTGTCTTTCTTTTGTGAGTGATAGAGATGGACGACATGGCATGCTCTGATTGGTTCTCATGGAATGGCAAGGATTGACAACTTGGAGAAGGAGGTGGGTGTTTAGACTGGGTTATTTCCGTTTGGGCTTGCACGTTTGGGCCAAAAATGATTTAAAAGGTGGCCATTTTGCATTTAAGTGAGAATTGCAATTGTAGCCTTTTGTCTTTAATCCATTTTGAAATTAAGTTAACTTAATAATCTTCAATAAAATATAATGAAAATTATGATTGTTAAATACTATTAATTATTGTAATTAATTGATTATTTGTGAAAATACTTCACTAGGACATTAAAGCCTCATGTAGTTTTGGAGTATGGATTTTGGGGAAGCGACACTAGCAGGAATTGCCCCAGTATCGTATTGCGACGATACGGTGAGACAGAAGGGTTGTCACTCATGATGGCTTGAATTTTTCGGCCAGATTTGAATGATTCAAAATTTTGAGCTTGCTGATCATCCTGCGCTGGGATCTTAGGCCCGCTACTGGTTGGCTGTCCCCATAGCGTTGTAGTTCGGTCTGCTGCTAAGAAAAAGTTCCATGCTGTGGTGTTTGTTCCTGCAAAACAAATGAAATACACACATACCAATATATTTTAATGTAGAATATAATAAGATGCGATGTAAATGATGCAGGAATAACGATGACTGGCTGCCGGCGAGCTGTTATTTGGGATTGGGACGATGGGATACTTGATTCTGACTCGATTTGTTAGCCTGGCTGTGTACCGTTCTGCAGTTGTCGGAGCATTTGACAATTCTCTCCGCTTGTTGGGAGAGCTTGATTAGTAAAGTGTATCTCTGCTTGTTGGGAGAGATTTTCATTGAGAAATGTCTCTGCTAGTTGGGAGAGCTAGATTTGTAGAGTGCATCTCCTCTTGTTGGGAGAGCTTTGCACTAAAATGTAAAGTATTCTTCGCTCGGGAGTGATTGATAAAAATCGTAATCATACCTAAAGATGCATGAGCAAAGCATCAAAACATTCAAAGTAATAGTAAAGAAAATGAAAGCATGCACAAGAGATACTCTTGACTGCGAAGCTAGGTTGCGTCCATCGGTTGGCAGGATGTTGGTAGCGCACTTTATGATTGTCTATCCCGGTGTCCGTGATTGACGCATCGGTGTTGCAAATTGCTTTTGCTGTCAAAGTTTGCAGTTTGTTGTATACAATGCTCCCGTTGGCGAAGCCGTCGTTCGATTTGTAAAAGGAGCTCCGATTGATTGAGCTGACGATTTGCTATATACATGACTTTAATTGGTGAAGCCGATGTGCGATTTGTACATGGTGCTCCGATTGATCGAGCTGATGGTTTGCTATATACAAGACTTTGACTGGTGAAGCTAGCAATCATTTTGTACAAGATGCTTCGATTAGGTGAGCAGGCAGTTTGCTATGTACAAATTTCCGTGTCAGCTGTCTGATTCCGAGCCATCTTTAGAGGATTAAAGAGTTAGCTTTAATTGTACTAGCAAAACTTTAAGTAAAAGGAGGAGAGATAATCTTAGGCAAGTGGCGGATTACTCATTTGCCCTAGTATGGTCCTAGCGCTTCCTTATTCCCTGTTGACCTTGCTCAAAGAAAAATTCTTAGTAAGGGGGTGGGTGGAAGAAAGTTGGTTCGTCTCGACCACAGTGTTGGTTTGCCCCAGTCTTTGACATGATTGTGCCACGAAGTTCGGTAGATGGAACTAATTACTATATACACATATATTTGTTAGAAAACATTTTGAAAATACTTGTTTCTTTTAAGGCAAATGTCGTCGTTCCGGATTATGATATGTTACGAAAGGTTCTCCACACGCGAACGTATCCTTTTGAGAACTTCATCCTGTAGCTGTTGATCTTTCGTGAAATCTCTGACAACGTGAATACTTGCTGTTGCGACTGCATCCTAATTAGAACTAATGCATTGCAAAAGTTTTCCTAAGGTTATGACCGAACCCTTTCAGGTTACCTACGTATCCAAAAACGGAATCAGGACTAAACGTAGTTCGTGTGATGATGATAAAATATGATGAAAATGACCGAGCCTGACTCAGGAAACCAACATATCCAAAACGAAATCAGGTCGAAGAGTAGTTCGATTACAACATATGCAAAATGATGAGAATAAGAATGAAATGGCCGACTCTGACTCAGACAACCTACGTATCCAAGTGGTATCAGTCCAGAGCGTAGTTTAAATAAAAAAGATGACTGAATCCGATGAGGATTGCCTACAGATTCCTTTATGAGGAAATCAAGTCGGCGTAGTTCATGAACAACATACAAAAATGATATTTGTTTTTTTCTATTACAAGATTGGGGGGGGGGGGGAGAGAAACCGAACCCTACGTGGGTTGCCTATGTATCCTTCTGTGGGAAGTTAGGTTGAACGTAGTTCTGTTACATCAAAAAATCTAACTCTATTTGTCTTCAGGCATAATATATCTTGATTGTGTCTAAGTTGATAGGCTTTGTGCTGACTTTTCCATCCATTTCTGCCAAGATTAGAGCTCCGCCAGACAATGCTCGGTGAACCACGTAAGGACCTTGCCAGTTTGGTGCAAACATCCCTTTGGCTTCTTCTTGATGGGGAGCGATTTTCTTCAGAACCAACTGCCCCGGTGTGAATTGGTGAGGCTTCACTCTTTTGTTAAATGCACTGGCCATCCTGTTCTGATATAGCTGTCCGTGGTACATTGCATCCATTCTTTTCTCGTCAATGAGCATGAGTTGTTCCTGCCTGACACGTATCCACTCTGCATTATCCAATTTTTCTTCTTGAATGACTCTTAATGACGGTATCTCAACTTCTGCGGGTAACCGCTTCAGTGCCATATACCAACATGTGTGGCGTTGCCCTAGTAGATGTTCTCATGGTAGTCCGATAACCTAATAAAGAGAAAGGTAGCTTCTCGTGCCATTGTCTGTGATTGTCCACTATTTTCCATAGAATTCTCTTGATATTTTTATTAGCTACCTTGACTGCCCTATTCATTTGTGGTCTATAGGTTGTGGAATTGCGGTGGACAATTTTGAACTTCTCTCAAATATCTCTCATGAGGTCGCTATTGAGGTTAGAGGCATTGTCAGTGATGATGGACTTCGGTATTCCAATCATCAATTCGAGGTCATTTACATAAAAGTTAAGGCTTGGTTAACTCTTATAATTTAAGTTTCTAACAAAGGAACTAAGTGTTCTAATTCACTCCAAATCCTTCCCGGAACCAAACCAGTTATCCTCGCAAGTCACAAAACAACAACCAAACATATAAGAAGCATCAAATATGGAAACAAAACTCAAATATACAAAACAACTCCCTAGGTCATTACATCAGATCGAGAAAATCAGTTTACTTTTCACTTCTAGAGAGTTGTTGAGTGTGAGTTGGGAATGTAGGTTGAGATGGATGGCAAGTTCGAGCGGAGCATTCAGATTTTGGAGGAAATGTCGAGGGCATGTATTATTGATTTTGGAGGCTAGTCGGACCAGTTTCTTCCATTAGTGGAGTTTGCATACTACAACAGCTATCAGTCAAGCATCCAAATGGCTCCATATGAGGCCTTATATAGGAGGCAATGTCATTCTCCGATTGGTTGTTTTGAGCCTTGTTAGGTTAGATTGTTAGGCATAGATTCAATTCGTGATGCTTTGGAGAAGGTGAAATTTATTAAGGAGCGGCTTCGTATAGCGTAGTCTAGAAAAAATAGTTATACTAATAGGAAAGTTTGTGATGTGGCATTCATGGAAGGTGAGAAGGTTTTGTTTTGAGTTTTGCCTATGAAGGGAATGATGATATTTAGAAAGAAGAGAAAGTCGATCCCTCAGTATATTGGTCCATTTGTGGTGTTAGAGAGAGTGGGTGAGGTGGCCTATGGACTTGCTTTGCCACCTTGCTTGTCGAGAGTTCATCCGGTGTTTCATGTTTCCATGCTTCGGGAGTATTATGAGGATCAGTCACATGTGTTAGATTTCAGTTCAGTACAATTGGATGAGAATTTGGCTTATGAAGAAGAGTCGTTGCCCACTTTGGATAGGCAGGTTTAGAAGTTGAGGTCTAAAGGTATTGCATCAGTAAAGGTTTAGTGGAGAGGTCAAATGGTCAAGGAGGAAACTTGGGAGACGGAAGATGATATACAAAGCAGATATCCTCATTTTTTGTCATTCCATGTATGATTCTAAACCCGTTCGAGGATGAGATTTTATGATTTCAGAAGGTTCATATGGTGATTTTGGACTTAGGCGTATGTACGTATATGGATTTGGAGGTTCCTAGGGTGTTTTTGCACTATTTGATGAAAGTTGGCAATTTGAAGGTCTGGAGAGTTACTAGTTTGACTGGGGTTGACTTTGGTGATATCAGATTCGGATTTTGGTTCATGAAATTAGAAGAGGTTCATTTTTTCATTTGAGACTTGTGTGCAAATTTCGGATTTATTCCGGATTGGTTAGGCTTGAATCGGATAATTGGTTTGAAGTTTGAATGTTCATGAATTTAAGAAAAGTTCAATTCATGTTTTGGCCTTTGATTCGTTGTTGTGGTGTTATCATATGTGCTTGGAGGCTTTGGATAGGTCCGAGTAGTATTTATAGACTTGTTGGTGTAATTTGGAAACGGTCCCGGGTGGTTCAGGTGAGTTTCGGTCCACCCGGAGCATTTTGAGAGTTGCAGGTTTTTGCTGGTGTCCGGTCTTCTTCGCGATTGTGGAGGTGTATCACGATCGTGGAGTGCTTTTGAGCTAGGCAGGAAGTTCTTCTTTGCGTTCGCAATAGAAGAGTCGTATTCGTGATGGGCTGTGGTTGATTACCCTTCTTAGTCAATGAGGCACAGTAGGTTCTGCATCTACTACAAAAGAGAATTATCCTTCGCGTTCGCGCCAAGGTGGTCGCGTTTGCGTAGGAGGATGACATGATGGGGGATGGCTGGCTAAGCCTTCGCATTCGCGAAGGATTGATCGGGTTCGTATAGGCCAGTGGGAATTTGTGTATCACATTCGCGGGCTGGGTCCTTGTTCGTGAAGAGATATTTGAGGTAGAGTATTTTTATGCTTCGAGAACACGAGGTAGCGGCCGCATTCGCGAAGTGTATCACTAGGGTAGACCTTAAGTGTTAAAATTTCGGGAGTTTTACCCATTCTCTCATATTTTGAGCCATAGACTTCAATAGGTAGAGATTTTGGAGAGCAAATTCATTACTACATTGGAGGTAAGCAATTTTTACTATGATTTGGTTTAATATCTTAATTCCACATGGATTGTTACATATAAAACTTGGAATTTTAAAGGAAAATTTAGGGTTTTTGTTTATAACTTAAGAGAGCAAAATTGGGGGATTGAAATCTATTCATATATTTGGACTCAAGGGGTTTTGGATAATCAGGATCTACCCCTTAACTCAGGTTTTTGCCATGTGAGTCCGGGTTATCTTTTGTTTACTTTTGGAGATTTGATTAATGATCGAAGCTTTATTGTTTGGGGTTATTTATTATGTCTTTAATTGATGTTATTGATTTATTTTTGTCTATAATAGACTCGTTTGGAGCTCAATTCGCATGGAAAGGCATTTTTAGAGTATTGATTTGGCTTGTTTGAGGTAAGTATCTTGCCCAATATTGTGTGAGGAATGACCCTTAGGGTTAGACCTTATTTATCTAATTGTGACGTGTGTGATGAGACGTATATGCGAGGTAATAAGCGTGTATGCGGGTGTTATGTATGAAAAATGACCAGATTAGACTATTGGTTTCTATTATACCTTGATTTGGTTGTGTGCTCTCTTTGATACATGTATAATTTATTATATGACTAAGCGAACTTATAAATTTTATGCTAGGGATCATGTTTTAGGATTATAATTTCTTAAATTGGCCAAGTTGGGCATTTGTGGAGTCATTGTTAAATTGATATAGCCGTAGTCATGCTTTATATGTTGAACCCATTATCTGCATTTATTTATTATCATGTACTTGTGCACTTTGTTGACAGATTATGAGCATATGTCTTTTGATGGTAATTTGGAATATTACCTTGTTATGATTATGGCACATTTGGACATGTTAGGTGGATTGATTGGGTGTTCGCACGAGATCTTTTCCATGCGATTGTGATTATTGTTATCTACATGCAACGGATTAAGAGTGGCTATTCTAGATTATGCACATGTGGTGGAATAAGGTTGGCTATTCTTAATTATGCACATGTGGTGAAATAAAGGTGGCATTGTTATGATGAAATGCTAATTAAAGGGGTGACATTCTGGATTAAGAAAATTAATTCATTAGGTTTTGTTATGCACTTTACATGATTTTACATTACTTTTAACATTCTATTCTATGCCTAAATTATTGACTGATGATTCTTTTGTCAAACGTGATTTACCTGTCTTGTTTCGTAGTATTGATAGTACTATATCTCGTTATATTCTTGTTGCGAGTTATTTGAGATACTACACAAGTTCTTTGACTAGTGAGTATCACATAACTTGAACCTCATCATTACCTCACCGAGGTTACTCAGATCTGCACAAATGAATCTTTACTCTTCTTTTCTCTCAAAGATGGTGAGGACATGTTCTTTGGGATCAGCTGAGCAGGCACCAGTGCCCCCTATTAGAGCCGCTAGAGGCCATGGTGAGGTAGAGGCTGAGGCAGGGCACGCACTGCAGCTAAATACCCTACTAGAGCATATGAGGAGCAGGAGCCTGATCATGTTGAACAAGTGGGACCCGCTGAGCACCTGGGGTGTCTATTGTTACACTGGGACTTCCGGAGACTTTGACTCACTTTATGAGTATGTTTGAGAGCTTTGCCCAGGAAGCATTGATTCCGATCGCACAAACTACTTCATAGGCTGGGGGAGGAGCCCAGACTCCCATCGCCCGTACACTAGGGCAGCTGGCTCATATTTATCAGACATCGGGTGTTATACAGGTATAGCCAGTAGTTTCAATTCAGCCTGAGGTGGGGCAAGTTGTGTCTACTGAGGAGCAGAAGAGGTTGGAGAGGTCTTAGAGACTTCGTCCTCCTCAGTTCGACGGATGGACTTATGTGGATGCAAAGGGTCTCTTGGATCAGTATAATCAAATTCTGTGTACTTTGGGTTATTTGGTCCAAACTTAGTTCATCAAGATATGGAGAAAGTTAAATTTATACAAGAGTGATCGAAAATATCTTTGAGTCGCCAGAAATCGTATCCGGATGTGCGGCGCGGAGATTTAGCATTTAATGAAGATAATTGGGTGTTCCTAAAGCTTTCACCTATGAAAGGCATCATGCGATTCGTGAAGAGGGGAAAACTCAATCCGAGGTATATCTGCTCATACCAAATCTTGCGAAAAATTGGCCAAGTGGCCTACACACTAGAGTTACCCTCAGAGTTAGCATCGGTTCATCTGGTGTTCCACGTATCTATATTGCAGAAGTGTGTGGGAGATCTTCCCCTTATTGTGCCTATTGAAGACATAGAAATATTAGAAAACTTGTCCTGCGAAGAAATTCCAGTGGCTGTTCTTGATCGACAAGCTAGAAAGTTAAGAACCAAATAGATAGCATTTGTTAAGGTGTTATGGAGGAATTAGAAGAGTGAAGAAGCCACATGGGAAGCGTAGGAAGATATGAGATCGAGTATCCACACTTGTTCCATAAGCAGGAAGAAGGTTTCTAATTTCATTTCCATGTTCTGAGCTTAGTATCCATTCTATATGTCATCTTACTCATGTTTTATATATTCAGGACATGCTGATGTTATAGGCTAAAAAAATTTGATTCGTTCCTAAGATTCCCGAAAAGAGAAACGAGAGGTAAGTTCTGATAGTCGGGTGTTACTTTATGGCTAGCAGGAGCCTTATGTGTTTATCCTTCATTTTGATATGTTTCAAGTATTGTTATATCATGTGAGGCTCGTATATCTGTTTCTATTTAGCTGACAAGATTTTGGATAGTCTATTTACAGAGAATACTCTCCCAAAATTTTCAGAAAATCTCGGACTTAGACTTTTCTTGCGTTACAACTCTAATTCGAGGACGAATATTCCGAAAGGGGAGTTAATGTAATACCATGTATCTTCGGACTAGGAATTTAACCGTTCTACATGTGTAAATTTACCCGAACCACAAGAATAAAGTTGCGTTCAAGTATACAGATCAAGAGCTTAGTGTATAAAAGGATTCAATCCCGAAATAATTCAAGACATTAAAATGCGAAAATAATGATTGGAAATAATATTGTGCATTCCAAGGAGGCTATGGACTAGTACTATATCATATGGTAATAATAATAAGTGTACCAGGTGTTTTTAAAGTTAATTAAGGTATAAAGAGAGCCCTAGCACAAAGTCAAGTGAGGAGTTACACAACAGACCAGTATTTCAAAGGAGCTCACACAAGATCCAACTTCAAACAAGTATTCCTACTTGTGTATGATGATTAGGTGGTGAATTACCTTCAAATAAAGTTCCTCGAGTCTAGTTTCCAACGCAACAAATCATTTGTTAATCTGATCTTGGTACAAAGAGTTATACATGTTTTACTGCGAACATGTGCAGCCCTATGAATATGGGACATATAGCACCTCTAAGGTTAATTCGACCAAACACTATGTTTTATAAGGTGAAACTTCGGGAATTCATTTATATTCATTGCTGGACGTTTCGGGGGGCATAATCTCTCTATTTTCTCTTCTCTCACCCTCCAAGATCAAGGTAAAACTTCTCTAGCTTAACTCATCATCAAAGACATGAATCTCACCTTAATCCATCATTGGATTTTAGAAGCAAGGTCCTCCTCTTAGTAAATTCAAGTGAAGAACTTCTAGGGTTCTATAAACAAGGTAAAAAATCTTCTTATAAGCTATGGCATGGATTCATATGAATATTTCTAGTATGTTTTATGGTGAGGACTCACGGGACGGTGATCGTAAGTCGTAAGTCCAAGTTTTGCTATTTGTTGAGACAGTTAGGGTTATTTTGTATGTCGATGCTATAAGGGAGGTATTGGTTGGCCTCATAATACGTTTAATGTGCTTTTGTGAGCTATGAGATAGGAAGGTTGTGGTGAAACACTATTGTAAAAGAACCTTGAAACTTTACGCTCATTAAGTGTTTGACAAATTGCCTAAATGGTTGGAACAAATGTTTGGTTGTTAACATGAGTTTCTATTATCATATTTGTTATAGATTGAAGCTGGAAAGAAGTATTTTGATCATCGTAATATGATAAGGATTGGGAACGAGGTATGTAAGGCTAGATCATCTTCTCCCCTCTAAGGCATGACCTCCAAATTACTTGTTCCCTCTTATATGAGTGCTTGAGGTCTTAGAGGATAAAAGTACTTGAGTCACCATGTTATTTGATATGTGGGTATACACCCTCTCATATGATTATCATTCCTACGGTGCCGAGCCTTCTTTTGTGATCCTATATGATCCATAATCCTTCATTTGAGATATCCATGTCACATGTACTAAATGAATCACTTGACCAAAGCATGTCAATCATATTGAATCATGTGTAATGCCTTCCATATGCTAATGAAATGGGATCCCAAGAATGTTATTATTTTTTTCATATGTTACTTGATACAACTGATCGTGTGCATATCACAAGGCCTTTTCTACTTAATAGGGTGATCATGGGTATGAGGCCCTTGCAGGTTAATCAGTTCATGTGATCCCGCGCACGAGGCCCTAGCGGCTTAATCACTTACTTATGTGTTATATCCTTGTGTCTCACTTTCTCATATGTAATATTAATCTCAAAGACTTTAGAACATGTGTAATTTACAAAGACCCAATTGCATTAAAGTAACATGATCCCAAGTGTTTCACTAAATAATCCAAAAGATGTATATGACTTAAGGACGGTAAGACTTGACATGCGTTTCTATAGGTTGTTTCCTCGCCCCCCATGGTATACTCATTTGTTTATATTTTATTTGTCTCTTTTACTTGATTTAGTACTCTCATATATTATTCTATATGCCTTGCATATAAGTACAATTCTAGCTGTCCAGTAAATTTGGTAGAGATGATACTTCATCAGAGTTATGGCATAGAAGGATGAGTCATATGAGTGAGAAGGGTATTAATAGTTTAGTTAAGAAAATATTTATTTCTAGAGCAAACATGCAAAGTTAAATAAATGTATTCGTTGCTTAGCTGGGAAATAGAAAAGAGTTCCTTTTTAGAGTCATTCTCCTTCAAAAAAGCTTGATTTCATAGAATTAGTACATTCTGATTTATATGGTCCTTTTGAAGTAAGGTCTCATAGTAGTTCACTTTACTTTGTAATTTTTATTATTGATTATTCTCGCAAACTTTGGGTATTACCTTTGAAGTCCAAGGATTAAGTACTTGTTGCGTTCAAGAATTTCCAGGTCTTGGTTGAGAAACAGACATGGAAGAAATTAAAATGCATTCGCTCAGACAATAATAGTGAGTATATTGGTCTTCCAAATACTCCTCAATTAAATAGTTTGGTAGAGAGGATGAAAAAAATTTTAGTTGAGGGGTTAGTTGTTTGATTTCAGATGTTAAGCTGCCAGACTTCGTTTGGATAGAATCACCTAATATTGTTGCTTATATTATTAGCTTATCTCCTACTGTTGCTTTGGATAGGGATTTCCTTGATAGAATTTGGTTTGATAAGGATGTTTCTTATGATTATTTGAGAGTCTTCGAGTGTAAGGTCGTTGTGCATGTTCCTAAGAATGAAATGTCAAAGTTGAATGTTAAACTAGACAGTGTATCTTCATTAGTTATGGTCAAGACGAATTTTGCATTTGTTTCTATGATAAAGTTGAAAAGAAACTTGTTAGAAGTTATAATATTGTATTCTTTAAAGACCATGCAATTGAAGATTTTGACAAAGCTGATAAGGTTGATTCTTAGAGTGGTAAGAGCTTAGTTGATGTTGATCCAGACTTTTGTGCAAGAAGAAAATTTTCAAACTGATGATAATGAAATTGATAACAAAGATGGTCATCATGTTCAGAATGACCAGCATGATATGTTGATGCTTTAGTGAAAGATGATGTGGTTGGGCAGCAACCTGATACTATTGATGCTCCAGAGAGTTTTCTTATAAGATCTACTAGAGAGAAAATACCTTCTTCTCTTTATTCACCCAATGAGTATATACTCTTGACTGACGGAGAAAAATCTGAAAGTTTTGAAGAGACCATGGGAAGTAAAGAAAAAAAAAGTTATTAAATTCTATGAAGGATGAGATAAAATTCTGGCATAATAATCATATATTTGATTTGGTCAAGCTACCTAAAGACAGAAAAGCGTTGAAAAATAATTAACTTTTTAGGGTTAAACATGAAGATGGCACCCCAGTTTTATGGAACAAGGGTAGATTAGTTGTCAAAGGCTTTAATAAGAAACTATGAGTTTATTTTGATGAGATATTATCTCTAGTCGTGCAGATGCCATCTATTCGTGTAGTTCTAGGCTTAGCTACAAGTCTAAATTTAGAGGCTCGTCAAATGGATGTTAAAAATATTTTTTCCCATGGTGACTTAGAAGAAGAAATTTTTATGGAGCATCGAGAAGACTTTGAAGTCAAGAAAAAAGAGAATTATATTTGCAAATTTAAAAATAAATTGTATGCTTTGAAATAAGCTCTCATGCAGTGGTACATAATGTTTGGTTCTTTTGTGATTCAACAATGCTTTAAGAAGCCTTCTGCAGACCATTGTGTTATTGAACAAATATTCTCTGATAATGACTTTATTATTTTATTACTTTATTGTTGATGATATGCTTGGCTTGCAGGATTCAGAAGTTGAAGAAGGAGTTGAATAGGTTTTTGGCTATGAAAGACTTACGACTAGCAAGGCAGATTCTTGGAATGTGATTGTTTGTGACAATACGACCAAGAAGTTATGGTTATCCCAAGAGAAATTGTCATGACCCCAAAATCCCACCTAAGGCAGTCGTGATGATACATATTCTTTAAGACTAGGTTAGCCTAACATCCATGAATAACTTAACAGAAATAACGAACTAAGATAATAAAATAAACTAATAAAGCTCATAATTACTCCAAAGCGGAAACATCAGTAACAAGATCCCCAAAGTCAGTGGAACTGAGTCATAAGCTCTACAGAATGTACTAAGATCACTAATACCTGTCTGATAATAAAATAAACAGTAGTAAAGGAAATAACAGAAGGTGACTCATAGGCCTCGAATGTCGAGCAGGTATACCTTTATGTCTCCGAAGATAATAGTACTATCACTGGTCCGGCACAGGCAGATATACTGGATCTGAATAAAAATGTGCAGAAGTATAGCATGAGTACACCACAACGGTACACAGTAAGTATCAAGCCTAACCTTGGTAGAGTAGTGACGAGGCCAAGTCAAGACACCTACTAGGATAAGAAAAACTGAACAAAGTATAGTATAGTCTACTAATTGAAAAGCGGGGAAATAATGACAATAAAACAGTACAATAATGTAAACTAATAATGGAAATTAAGTCAATAAAAAAGAAAAAGAAATAAACACATAATGAGGGCAACAAGTAATCAAATACGGACAAACACAGGTAAGACAACAAAGAAAACAACAAGAATTGTTCAACCAACAAGCCTTTTAACATAGAAATTACAACAAGAATCAAAACCGAGGTACCACATCTCATAATATAGTTTTACAAGTCACAATCACAATCTTTCCTTATATAGCCGCGTGATCTTTACATTTAGATTTTTGAAAATATTTTCTTAAAATAGCTACATGCGCTTTAGCCCCCATATGTCACCGTGTGGCTTCAAGTAATTCCCTTGCTAGCAACACGCACATAAATCCCACCTTATGTCGCCGCATACACATCATCCCTTATCTTTATACCGCCGCATGTACATCAATATTACAACACAATAATATCTCGCACCACATGTGCCCATATGCCACAACTTGCAAAAATCACAATACCAATGTTACCATAACATATAGCCCACAGCTCAACCACAATATGTATAAGAATCTCAAATTAACATAATGAATGAGAAATACTCAACAAAGGAAGATATCTAGATAACTAAAAATAGGTCCGAACTTAACCCAATTCCCACCTGGGGCCCTCGGGACCCGTTCGAACATACCATCAAGTCCCAAAACACAACACGAACCTAATCGAGGCCTTAGATCACACCAAACTACATCAAAACTATGAATCACACCCCAATTCAAGCCTAATGAACATTAAACTTCTAAAACTAATGCCGAATAATATCAAACCAACTCCGAATGAGCTCAAATTTTGGATGCCAGTCCCAAATGGCACAACGGACCCAAACTAACTCCCATAATTACAATTCGAACCCGATATCAATAAAGTCAAGTCTCGGTCAAACCTATCAATCATCCAAACCTTTAACTTTCCAACTTTCGCCAAAAAGCACTAAATCCACCTACATACCCCCAAATCAACATCCGGACATATGCCTAAGTCCAAAATCACCATACGAAGCTATATGAACCATCAAAACTCTATTCCGGAGTCTTCTACACAAAAATTAAATTCCGATCAACTCTTCCAACTTAAGCTTTTAACCTTGGGATTAAGTGTCCTAATTCACTCCGAAACTCACTCGAGACCAAACCAACCACCTCGGCAAGTCACATAACCACAATTGAACATAGAGGAGGCAATAAAGAGGGGAACATGGCTAAAATACTCTAAATGATCTGCCGGGTCATTAAATTCTCCCTCTCCTAAAACAAACGTTCGTCCTCGAACGAGTAAAGAGACATACCTGAAGTGCTGAAAAGGCGAGTATAACGGCTACACATATCATGTTCTGTCTCACAAGGCGCCTCCTCAATTGGTTGACCCCTCCATTGAACCTTCACTGAAGCAATATTCTTTGACCTCAACTTTCGAATGTGCTTGTCCAAGATGGCCACCAGCTCCTCAACATAAGTCAAATCCTAGTACAATTGGACTTAGTTGAAATCCAATACATGGGATGGATCACCATAATATTTCCGGAGCATGAAAATATGGAACACCGGGGTGAACTGCCGATAAGCTGGGTGGCAATGCAAGTTTGTAGGCCACCTCCCCCACTCTCTCAAGGATCTCTAAAGGATCAATATACCTAGGGCTCAACTTGCCCTTTTTATCGAACCTCATCACACCCTTCATGGGTGAAACTCGAAGAAAAGCTCTCTCTCCTACCATACATGCTACATCACGAACCTTCTGATCAGCATAACGCTTCTATTTAGACTGTGTCGTATGAAGCCAATCCTGAATTAACTAGACATTCTCCAAGGCATCCCAAACTAAATTTGTGCCCAACAACCTAGCCTCCCCCGGCTCAAACCAACCAACTGGAGAACGACACTGCCTCCCATATAAGGCCTCATAAGGAGCCATCTGAATACTCGATTGGTAGCTATTATTGTAGGCAAACTCTGTAAGCGGTAAGAACTGATCCCATGAACCCCCAAAATCCATAACGCATGCACGTAGCATATCTTCCAAGATCTGTTGTGCGCTTGAACTGCCCCTCTTTTTGGGGGTGAAATGTTGTACTCAACTCAACTTGTATCCCTAACTCATACTGTACGGCCCTCCAGAAGTGCGATGTAAACAGTGTGCCTGGGATCTCAACTAGTCCACAACAACCCAAAGTGCGTCAAATTTCGTCAAAGTCCATGGGAGCCCAACAATGAAATCCATGGTAACACGCTCCCATTTCTACTCAGGAATATCAAGTCTCTGAAGCAAACCGCCCTGCCTCTGGTTCTCGTACTTCAGCTGCTGATAGTTCAAGCAGTGAGTCATATACTCTACTATATCTTTCTTTATTCATCTCCACCAATATTGCTACCTCAAATCCTGATACATCTTTGCGGTACCCGGGTGAATGGAATACCGCAAACTGTGGGCCTCCTCAAGAATCAACTCACGCAACCCATCTACATAAGGCACACAAATTCGACCCCGCATCCTTAACACCCCATCATCTCCAATAGACAAGAAAATGGGGGTCGTCATACTGACGCGCCTTGATGTTGTTTCAGACAAAATCTACCACTACCTTCTTTATGACTGCCTTGTAAGTAGATTCTTTGACCTATTTGGTGAAATAGTCGATATCTACCAAAATGAAATGATGTTCGTTTGATGATGCAGGATCTATGGTCCTATCATATCCATGCCCCAGGCGGCGAAAGTCCAGGTAAACCCATTATGTTTAACTCATTTGGTGTATCCCGGATGAAATCTACGTGAATCTGGCACTAGTGACACTTCTGCACATAGTAGATACGGTCGCTTTCCATAGTCATCCAAAAGTATCCAGCTCTCAAAATCTTCTTGGCTAATATGAACCCGTTCATGTGGGATCCACACATCCCTACATGTATTTTTTCCAATAGTCTGGTTGCTTCAGCAACGTCTACACATCTCAGCAAACCTAAGTCTGGGGTCTTCCTGTACAAGACTTCCATGTTGAGGAAAAAGTGGTTTGCTAACCTCTTGAGGGCTCGCTTTTGACCATTAGTAGCATTTTCTCGGTACTCCTGGGTCGCAAGGAATTTCTTGATATCGTGATACCATGGTTTACCATGTGGCTCTTCATTCACATAGAAGAAATAGGCATGTTGATCCTTGATCCCTTCCTCGATAGGTCGATGTAGTTCTTGTATGGATGCTGAATCATAGATGATAGGGCTGCAAGGGCATCGATGAACTCGTTCTAAATTCTGGGAAGTGCCTGAACTCAATATTCGTGAACTTGTTTCACAGCGCCTTCACGCAGTGCATGTACGACAATATTTTGATATTCTTGGTGGACCATTTTCCTTGGACTTGGTGTATCAATAAATCGGAATCTCCTATGACTGAAAGTTCTTTGCTGTTCATGTCGACTGCCATTCTAATTCCAAGGATGCACGCCTCGTATTCAGCCATATTATTGGTACATAGGAATCTTATCTTTGCCGATGATGGATAGTGTTGTCCAGATTTCGAAATCAGGACTACCCCAATCCCGACTCCTTTGAAGTATTTTGCTCCATCAAAAAACATTCTCCATCCAAGGTATGATTCTGCAATATCCTCCCCGGCAAATAGTACTTCTTCATCGGGAAAATACGTGGTAAGTTGTTCGTAATCCCCATCTACTGGATTTTCGGTGAGGTGGTCGGCTAAAGGTTTCCCTTTGATAGCCTTATGAGTTATGTGCACAATGTCAAATTCATTGAGAAGAATTTGCCATTTAGCTAGCTTTCCGGTAGGCATTGGCTTCTAAAAAAAGTACATGAGCGGGTCGAGCTGAGATATCAGATACATGGTGTATGCCGACAGGTAATGTCTTAGCTTCTGAGCAATCTAGGTCAAAGAACAAGAAGTGCGTTCTATCAAGGTAGACTTGGCTTCGCATGGTGTGAATTTCTTGCCTAAGTAGTAGATGGCCTACTCATTTCTCCCAGTTTCGTCATGCTGTCCCAACACACGCTAAAGGCATTGTCCAAGACTGACAAATAGAGCAACAATAGTTTCCATGGTTCAGGGGGAGCCATCACTGACAGATTTGAAAGACACTCTTTGATTTTGACGAACGCTTTCTGGCACTCCTCTATACATTTTATGGAAGCATCTTTCTTTAGCAGCTTGAAAATGGGTTCACAGATTACCGTGGACTGGGCTATAAAATGACTGATGTAATTCAAT
The DNA here is from genome assembly GCF_000715075.1 of Nicotiana tabacum. NCBI lineage: Eukaryota > Viridiplantae > Streptophyta > Magnoliopsida > Solanales > Solanaceae > Nicotiana > Nicotiana tabacum. Next base: position 79,597,791 of record NC_134094.1, on the reverse strand, counting down.
CTTCCTAGGAAACTCATGACATCTTTCTTGCTCTTTGGTGGTGGTAATTCCTGGATGGACTTGATTTTTGATAGGTCCAATTCTATCCCTTCCCTGCTTACAGTAAAACCCAATAGTTTTCCAACGGGGACTCCGAACAAACACTTTGTTAGGTTCAACTTCAAACTGTACCTTTGCAGGCATTCAAAAAATTTCTTCAAGTCGTATAAGTGGTCTGAACTCTTTCAAGATTTTATGATGACATCATCCACATACACTTCAATCTCCTTATGAATCATGTCGTGAAAGACGGTTGTCATGGCCCTCATGTAGGTGGCGCCGACGTTCTTGAGACCGAACGACATAACTCTATAATAGTACACCCCCTAAGGCGTGGTGAAAGCTGTCTTCTCTGCATCTTTCTCGTGCGTCAAGATTTGGTGGTACCTAGAGAAACAATCCACAAACAATTGCAGTTCATGCTTCACACAGTTGTCGATCAGGATGTGGATATTTGGTAGGGAGAAATCGTCCTTTGGACTAGCTTTGTTGAGATCTCGATAGTCCATACATATTCTAATATTCCCGTCCTTCTTAGGCACTGGGATGATGTTTGCCAACCAACTTGGATAATTAGTGACCCTTACTACATTTGCTTCTATCTGTTTGGTCATTTCTTCCTTTATCCTCAGATTTAAGTCAGGTTTGAACTTTCTAGGCTTTTGCTTGACCGATAGTCTGGCAGGGTCAGTGGGTAGTCGATGCGAGACAATGTCGGTGCTTAATCCTGGCATGTCATCATAGGACCATGCGAACACGTTGACGTACTGTCAGAGGAGCTCAATCATTTTTTCCTTCTGCTCAGCTCCAAGGTGAATGCTAATTCTTGTTTCTTTTACATCTTCTTCGCTTCCAAGATTGACCTATTCCATTTCTTCGAGATTGGTCTTCTTCTGACTCTCCAACTATTCGATCCGTTGCGGGAGATTTTCTAGCATCATACTCTCATCATATTCCTCGTAATCTGGGTAGTTGCGCTCAATGATTTCATTACATGTCATAATCGTGGAATGCGATTTTTTATCGGTTTGATTACTGAATAGAAAAAACTAAGTATAAATAAAGCGGTAAGAAAAATTTGCGATATTTAAGAAAATGATTTTTTTATTTTATCAAAAGGGGAATGTCTTAAGCGTTCACAAGAGGAAAATGACAAAAATATACAGACACGGTACAAGCCTCAATTGACCGTGCTCTTTCAAAAGAAAACTTTTACAATTCCGTAGTACCAAGACTCCCGGCGAACCAAAGATGGGTTGTCTGTCCAATTCTGCAGCTCTTCCCATGGTTCGACATTCCTGATAGTCGGTGTCTTGATGTTAGTTCCTTCACAACATTCTTCAATTATATTCACGAACAACTTTCCCATCCCGTTGATAATATCATCTTCGGGTGCTGAACTCTCTCCCGGGCTTGAAACATGCTCTGGCACAAAAACTTTTCCTGGAGCTAACGGTGTGAGCTTCCCTTCCGGAGGCTGATATCCTATGCCAACCCTTCCTTTCTGCCCATTGTGTTCAATTGGCTTTGTGATTTCATCTGACTTGGCTCCCAACCGTATTTCTGGTCTGTATCCATATTTTATTATCTCCTTCATGGCCATCTTTGATCCATACGGTGACCGCTTTCCTAAATTTTTTTTAGTCTTTTCCATCTCAGTAGTCTGCATGATTTCCACAGCGTGGAAGGCGACTCTACCCAGCCCCTCAATGAATGGGACAACATACTCCAAATAGGCCGAGCGACCCCACTCGCCGTGAACCACGATCTCTTGGCATCCCCACTCAAATTTTATGCATTGGTGCAAAGTAGACGGCACGACCCCTGCCATATGTCTTCAGGGCCTGCCCAACAACAAATTGTAGGAAGAGGAGATATCCATCACTTGGAACTACACCGGAAAATCGACCGGCCCAATTTGTAAAGCTAGATAAATTTCCCCAATAACATCCTTTTGTGAACCATCAAAGGCTCTCACCCTTACGTGGCTTTCCTTGACCTCCCTTAAATGAATTCCTAATTCCCGCAAGGTGGAGAGCAAACAAATGTTGACTCCTAATCCTCCATCGACCAATACCCGGGATACCACTTTGTCCTCGCATTTGATAGTGATGTGGAGAGCCTTGTTGTGACTTGCGTCTTCGACAGGAAGTTCATCTCTTCTGAAAGTAATCATGCTTGCTTCTACCATTTTCCTAATTATCGTGGCTAATGCCTTGCTAGTGGTGTTCCTTGGTACACTTACCCCACTTAGCACTTTCAAAAAAGCGTCCTTATGACTGTTAGATATCATTAAAAGATCCATGCTAGATATATATGCTAGAGTTTTCTTCAACTGCTCTTCCACATAATACTCTTTGCTTGACATTCTGTTCCAAAACTCAGCGGCTTCTGGGTCTGTTATATTACTCCTTGGAATTTGTTCTCTCTCCAGGTTTTGCCAATTAACATCTTCAGGGGAGTAGCATCTCCTAGACCTAGTCATACCATGGGCTGCGGCAGAGTCTGTCATTTTAGCCATTCCCTTTTGCTGGTACGTCCATGGGACGGTTTTGTATTCCCGATCTTTTTCGTCCCGAGTAGAATCGGCAGGTTGCTGCTGATATGTTTGAACTATCACTATAGGCCTTAGTTGTACTGTAATGATCAGAGCCTTTTGATGAGGGATCCTTGTGGCTTCTGCATTTACGATAGTGACAATTGTTCCCTTCGAGTCATATTCTTTATCTAACATGATCATGTTAGCTCCATAGTTTCGATGATTTGGCAGTGGTTTGGGATTACATTAGGTGGAGCTGGAGTGCATTGAATGGCTCCGCTCTTGATCAAGATTTCAATTTCATTTATAAACTTGAAACAATCCTCAGTGTCGTGTCCAGGTGCATTAAAATGGTACACGTATCTCTTAGTGGCATCAAAATATTTAGAGGAACGCTTAGGAACCCTTCCCTCAATTGGGTGTATCAATCCTGCTCTTCTTAACCTTTCGATCAATTGGTCCAGAGGCTCAGCAATTGGGGTATAAGCTCTAGGACCCCTCTCATCAAAGTTGGGACGAGCGCATGGTGCATACACAGGTCGGTTATGATGAGTAGAAGTTTGGACAGGAGCATATGGTCATTGTGGGTTTTGGTTATTGTTGGCTCGAGGAGGGTTGTATTGTGGTTGAGGGTGGTAATATGGCTAGGTATTATAGACTGGAGTGTAAGTGGATGGTGGTGAGTGGTTGTTTGGGGAATAAGAGGTGCTTCCGTGAGGTGGGTGAGTTTGGTAGTAGGGGACGGCTGCTGAGACCTCCTCTTTCTTATTCTTTCCGCTACCAATCGACCTTGACTGGATGGCCTTGCTGCCCGCTTGTAGTGCTGCCATGGATTGCAATTTACTAGAATTTTTGCCTTCTTCTAAGAAATCTCCCATCTTGACCAGCTCGGGGAACTTTTGACCCATCATTCCCATCATATTTTCAAAGTATATTCACTTCTAGGCTCTAATGAAATACTTGGTTAATTCGCTGTCATCCAGCGTAGGTTGCGCCCTGGCTGTCTCCGACCTCCATCGCCGTGCATATTCTTGGAATGACTCAAATGGGTTTTTCTACAGGTTCACCAGTGCAAACTGATCAAGAGTGATCTCTGTATTGAATCGAAATTGATTCATGAAGTCCTCTGCCATATCCTGCCAAGTTCTCCAATTTCGCAGATCCTGTCAGGTATATCGGGTGAGTTCTTCTCCCGTCAAACTTCTTATAAACAATTTCATCCTTAGTTTCTCGTTCCTTCCCACTCCGACCAACTTGTCACAATAGGCCCTCAAATGTGCATGAGGGTCCCCCATCCCATCGAAGATATCGAACTTTGGGGGTTTGTACCCTGCTGGCATATCCACGTATGGGTGAATACACAAATTATCATAGTCAAAACATTCGTTGCCCGGGAAACTTGTAGACTCTTCATTTGCCTCCTCAACATATGCAACTGCTCAGATGCTGACTCTTCTTCCTTACGCCTGGCTTCTCTCTCCATCTCGGTGTATTGGTCAATCTCATAAGGCACCCTGACCGTGACATGTGCTGTAAAAGTAGGTTCAGAAATGACATATACATGGGGAACGTACCGCTCCTGAGTAGCGGCATGTGCCACAGGTTTGTGCTGGTTGGTGGTGAAAGTGACTCCGTCACTAGGAGGGGTATTTGCATTAGTGGTAATAGGCGGGTTCTATGATATCTGATTGTATTGTGGTACGTAAGGAGTCTAGATAAGGGGATTTGGTGGGTTAGCGGGGGTTACTAGAGGTATGACTTGAGTTGTGGGAGTTGAAGTTGGGGTGTTGTTGTTCTGGCATGAACTGGAAGGAAAGTGATCAGGAAGTGATTCCAAAGAAGGAAATCTAGGTGGTTAAGGAAGTGTTGTCACGGCCAGGTGCGCCAGTTCTCTGATATGTTGTACCTCCTCCTTTAAGGACTCCATTTCCTGGGCCATCCTGGCCACGTGTTCATCATTCTTAGTACTGTCCCTTTCCCCCAATCGCCCCAGGCTGTCGGCTATGACCAGGGAATGTTCAGTAGGGTCTTCCATGGCTGACATCTTTCCCTTTGACCTTAGATTGTATGGTGGTTTTGCCAGTTTTGGTCGACACAAACCAATTTTCTTTTCTTTTTGGGGATAATAATAAAGCAAAAGAAAATAACAAGAAGGAAAGAAATGGGGCAAGAGTCATTTTCTTTATTTATGCGAGTAGAAAATCACACAGAGCAAATAATTCGTGCATTACAACTAGCGCATTCCTAGAATTCGCAGGGACCTCTCATTGTCGGAGGTAGGCCTAGTTCACGGATATTTGACAAACATTTTGACTTAACACATTTAGATCCGAAGCAATTTGTTTTCATCGATAATTTGGACTGATACGAGCAGGAACAAGGATTACATCATAGAATTGCATGGGCTCGGACAACTTGCCCTTTTGGAAAAGAAACTAGGGATAAAGGTACAAAGTGGGGAAAGAGGTGGAAATCAATCAACTCTAATAACCATCCCCTGAGTCGCTTCTTGTACCCTTCTCTTCTTATGGCTCCTCTTCCGGATCCTCCTCCGGGTCTTCCTCAAACCCTTACTCATCATCATTGAATTCAGACTCCTCCTCCGGATCTTCTTCTGGATCTGTGCTTGACTCTATCTGGATGCACTCCACTACCCGATCATCATCTTCAGCCGGTGGCAACATGTGGTTAATGGATCCTGGGGACACCTGACGATGCATTGATGTGGTCACAAGATAATGCGGTAGGATTTTATGATAAATTTGCAAGGCAACTACTGTGTCCTCTAACCAGGCTATATCCTCTCTTCTTGGGTGAGCTAGTTCTTCTTCTTCCTTAATCCAGATGTAATATTCGGGAGTACCCCATGAGTTTTGACCCATAGGCATTGTCACCAGGTCATTCCACTCTTCTTCCAGTCTTCTTATCTTGGGAATTAGAATCTGGCCGTTGTACTCATCCTCGTACAGTGCCATCCTTGTCCACAGAGGCATGTCTTGGATCATCTCGAATTGTCTGAGGACCCGCAGGGGTGAGTATGGTTGAATTCCTTTGTCACACCCTGACCTCATGGAGCGCGACCGGTGCTCAACCGAGATAATTAGGTCAAGCAAGCCTGTTGTACGCTTTCTACCAGACCTCGCCCATGAGTAAAGTGAAGACAATATTCATTAATTAGACCATGAGGAGACCATGTGAGCAATACCAATTTATTACCATTAGTTACTTTTTTAAAGTCTCAAAATACATATATTTCATAGTTTGAAGTGGAACAAGCGATTCAAATACAACATAACTAGTTTGATTTTCCCAGCACCAAAATACAACTCACACTATGTCTATGGAGCCTTTAATAGATACAAAAGAGTGCTATGATAATACCGGCAACAAGGTCCCGTCTATACCTCAAAACATAATACACAAGAACAAAAGATACACGACCCCCGAAATGAAGTGGGGCTCACCAAGTCAGCTGGGAAGAGGGTGTACCGCTAACACTGATCAATGCCGCCTACTGTGGAACCACCTGCATCCATTAAAGATGCAACGCCCCGAGGAAAAAGGGACGTTAGTACATATGGAATAGTACTAGTATGTACGACTATACACCCTCTCAATAGAACGAGTAATAATATAAGAAAGAACAATCATAGAATCAATGGAAGCCTTAAACAATATCAAATATCAAGTTAGGAGCAAGATAAGTTTACAAGTAAATTTCCATATTTTAGGTTGGGAGATCTTTAGTACCGATATACCACCGTGTTTTTAGGATAGAGTCCGATCTCTGCCCAATCGGCTAAGCTGCCTCATCAGAGACATCCAATCACAACACCACCATGTGAGCGACATGGCATCCGATCCCTGCCTGGTCGGCTAAGCCATCTCACCACAATACCGTGTGGGTCGACATCACAATCCGCTAGCAATCATCTCATCTCAATTAAGCGGAATATTCTCATTACATCAATATGGGGATTTACCACTCAATCACTCCTACACTGGCACGTGTAGTTTCGGGGTTAGGCTATTTCAACCTACCCTTCCTCGGTGACTAAACTATGCTCCCAAAACATTTATTATACAAAGGATTTGCAACTCATTCGATAATTTATTCCACATCTTTTTATTTCATTGGCATCAGTGGCCACAACCTAATGACATTCTTGGCATGTTGGCCGAGTTTCACATTTCATACTCCTTTCTTTCATTAGGAAGGATTCAGAACATGAAAAATAAGAACTTGAGCCAATCACAATCGTAAATTACGAGGACATCATGGAATTCAATTCTACAAGAAGAGTTTAGCCAACATATCTCGCTTTGAGCTTTCCTTAAATTAATACAATATTTTGGAAATCCAAGCAACTTCAATCTATTTTGAGACATAACAAAATTGAACACAAATTAGGAAGATATTCATGGTTTCAGCTTATTTTAGCATTTTATCAAACACTAGATGTGCAAATTTGATTACAAGGTTCTTTCACAAGATTTCCTTCACTCCACAACCCAATCTTTACCCATTTGAGCTCAACAATCTTCCCACAAACCTTATTGATACATGCATGTATAAACAATACTCTCACACCCAAGAATCACCCTCCCCTTTTACCCATCTTCTACCCAAATTCGAAATTAGAGAATTGGGGGAAGAAAGTCTTACCTTTTAGAAACCCTAGCAAGTTCCTCTTGATGAAATTCCAAGGCTTGATCCAAGTTGAGTAGTGAAATCCTTGTCCTTGATTCCTCCCCTTTCTCTCTCTAGGATAGTTCTCTCATCTCTCTAAAATATCAGATAACCCCTCAAAAATGACCGCTATGACTATATAAAATGAAATGGGGTCAGGTTGTTAAATTAGAAAAATGGACCCTATGAACTCCGGATCGCGCTACAGACGAGGCTAGGCGAGCTCTGTAGCGAGCTACAGACAAGGCTTCGCGAGCTCTGCAGTGAGGAATAGACCTGGCTAAGCGAGGGATGTAGCACGGTCTAGTGCGCTAGGAGTTGGGCGACGCGAGGGAAGTAGCACGAACTAGCGTGCTAGGAGCTGGGCGATGCGAGGTCGGAAAGATTCAACTCCCCAATGCACTGATCAACCCAAAAAGTACAAAAATATAATACATTAGCCAACCTTGGCCCCACAAAACCTTAAATTACTCTCCGAAAATTTACGGGGCCTTACATCCTCCCCCACTTAGGATCATTCGTCCTTGAATGAGGAGTAGAGTCCGCCCCAAACAACTAACATAACACATCTCTTCTCTCACATATCTCATGCTCCCAAATTTCACTTACTCCCAAATTGTTTAGAAATTCGGCAGAGTTTCCCTTATAACTGGGCCTATCCACCTATCAGAGAATCCCAGAAACAAGTCCTAACAACATATACATAATCCAATGACTCAACATAACATGAAAACAACACCAACCGTGGCCTCATAGGCAATATATTACCGGAAGGAGCACCCATAGCGCAAACTATACAAGTGATACACAATTCATAGGGAACAATTACATAGAAACGATTACATAGATATTCAAACAAATGAGGATACTTCTTCTTCATCTCTTCCTCAGCCTCCCAAGTGGCCTCTTCAACCTGTTGGTTTCGCCATAGCAGTTTCACGGAGGCAATCTCTTTGTTTCTAAACTTTCGGACCTGCCTATCAAGGATGACAACTGGAATCTCTTCATAAGTGAATTCATCATTAACCTCAATAGTCTCAACCGAAACAATAAGTGACGGATCTCTAACCACCTTCTTCAACATAGATACATGAAACACCGGGTGCACTGAAGACATCTCTGGAGGTAGTTCTAGCCTCTAAGCCACCTGACCAATCCTCTGAGTGACTCTGTATGGTCCGACATACCCCGGACTCAATTTCCCTTTCTTCCTAAAACACATTATACCCTTCATGGGGGAAACCTTCAAGAATACCCAATCATCCTCCTTGAACTCCAACTCCCCACGACGCACATCCGAATAGGACTTCTGGTGACTTTAAGCAGTTTTCAATAGTTCTTTAATGATCTTAACCTTCTCCAAAGCCTGATGCACGATGTCTGGTTTCTATCAACTCTGCTTCCCCAATCTTGAACCATCCAATGGGATATCTACATCTCATACTATATAAAGCCTCGAACGGTGCCATCTGAATGCTAGCATGGTAACTATTGTTGTAGGAAAATTCTATGAGTGGCAAATGATCATCCCAACTACCACTGAAGTCAAGAACACAAGTGCGCAATATGTCCTCGAGCGTCTGAATAGTCCGCTTCGCATGCCCGACAGTCTGTGGATGAAAGGTTGTACTAAGATTCGCCTGAGTACCCAAACCTTGCTGAAATTTCTTCCAAAAATTGGCCATGTACTGTGCCTCTCGATCGGAGATAATAGAAACTGGAGTGCCATGCAACTTGACTATTTCCTTGACATACAATAAAGCATACTGTTCTGCTGTGTCGGTAGTCTTAGCAGGTAAGAAGTGTGCTGATTTCGTGAGTCGGTCTACATTCACCCAAATCGAGTCAAACTTTTGAGGAGTGCGAGGTAGTCTTACCACAAAGTCCATATTGATCATCTCCCATTTCCACATCAGAATTTCTATGTTTTGTGCCAACCCACCGGGCTTTTGATGTTCGGCCTTTACTTGCTGATAATTTGGGCATCTTGCCACAAAGTCCGCTATATTCCTCTTCGTATCATTCCACCAGTAGACTTCCTTAAGATCATGGTACATCTTCGTAGAGCCTGGGTGCACGAAATACCTGGAAGTGTGAGCCTCGGTCATGATTCTTTCCCAAGGACCATCAACATTTGGAACGCATAATCGCCCTTGCTACCTTAGCGTACCATCATCCATGCCAAGGGAAAAATCCATAGTCTTATGTTTATGAATCCCCTCCTTCAATTATACCAACAATGGATCGTCGTATTGCTTCTCCTTGACTTCCACAACAAGCGATGATTCGGCACTATTTTGCACAAGTACCCCTCCTTCACTAGAGTCCTCAAGGCGAACTTCCAAACTAGCAAACCTATGAACCTCCTTGGTCAATGACGTTTGATATGCCTCCAAGTGATCCAAACTACCTATAGATTTCCGGCTAAGAGCATCTGCCACAACATTAGCCTTTCCCGGATGATAGAGAATATTGATGTCGTAGTGCTTGAGTAACTCGAGCAATATTCTCTACCTCAGATTCAATTTCTTCTGTTTGAAAATATATTAAAGGCTCTTATGATCCGAGAATATATCCACATGGACACCATACAAATAATGACGTCAACTCTTCAATGCAAAAACCACCGCTGCGATCTCTAAGTCATGTGTTGGATAGTTCTTCTCATGATTCTTGAGTTGCCTAGAAGCATAAGCAATCACCTTGCCATGTTGCGTAAATACACACCCTAGTCAGATCTTCGAAGCACCACAATAAACTACAAACCCATCCGTACCCTCCGGCAAAGTCAACATCGGTGCCGTAGTCAGCCTTGATTTCAACTCTTGGAAGCTCTTTTCACAAGCATCTGACCATTTGAACTTAACTGCCTTCTGCGTCAATTTAGTCAACGGGGAGGCAAGGGTAGAGAACCCCTCCACAAACTTTCTGTAATACCCAGCTAAGCCCAAGAAATTGAGAATCTCTGTTGGAGTTGTAGGCCTCGGCCAATTCTTCACAACTGCAATCTTCTGCGGATCAACCTTAATTCCTTCTCTGGAGAGACATGACCCAAGAATGTGACAGATTCAAGCCAAAATTCACAATTCGAAAAACTTCGCTTACAACTTGTGCTGATATAGACTCTGTAGAACTGCCCTGAGATGATCGGCATGGTCCTCTCGACTTCGTGAATATACAATAATATCGCCAATGAACACTATCATAAAGGATTCAAGAAAAGTCTTGAAGACTCGATTCATAAGATCCATGAAAGCTACCGGGGCATTTGTTTGCCCAAAGGACATTACCAAAAATTTGAAGTGCCCATATCAGGTCCTGAAAGTTGTTTTAGGAATAGCTTGCTCCCTATATTCAATTGGTGATACCCAGATCTTAAATCAATTTTAGAGAAGTACCTAGCACCCTGCAATTGGTCAAACAATTCATCTATCCTTAGCAACGGGTACTTATTCTTGATCGTGACCTTGTTGAGCTGCTGATAGTCAATACACATTCTCAGTGACCCATCCTTCTTCCTTACAAAGAGGATCGGTGTGCCCCAAGGCAACACACTCGGCCGGATGAAACACTTCTCCAATAAATCCTTCAATTGTTCCTTTAGCTCCTTCAATTCTGTCGATGCCATTCTGTAGGGAGGGATAGATATAGGATGCGTGCCTGGCATCACATCAATCTCAAAAATCAATCTCCCTGTCTGGTGGGATTCCAGGGAGCTTATCCGGAAAGACCTCCAGAAATTCATTCACAACTGGAACAGACTAAAGTGTAGATGCCTCAGCATCGGTGTCACTAACCCAGACCAAATGGTAAATACACCCCTTGTTGTTCATTTCATGGCCTTAAGGTAAGAAATAAACCTGCCCTTCGGCACCATATCACCCCCCTTCCATTCGATAACTGGCTCTTTTGGAAATTCAAACCTAACGGTTCTGGTTTGGCAATCAAGCTTGGCAAAACATGAATAAAGCCAATCCATCCCCATTATTACATCAAAATAAACCATCCTCAACTCAATGAGATCGGCCATGGTATCCCGACCATGCACCATGATAACATAATTCCTATAAACCCGCGCGGACACAATAGACTCACCAACCAGAGTAGATACAGAGAACGGCTCATGAAGCTATTCCGGTTCTATCCCAAATTCCATAGCAACATAAGAAGTGATATATGAAAAAGTGGAATCGGGATCAATAAGGGCATATACATCATGAGATTGGACAGTCAATATACCTGTGACAACATATGGAGAAGCCTTTGAACTCTAGCGATCCCTCATAGTAAAGAAAAGGCTGGATCCTCCCGAACTCAGTACGCTACCCCTAGCTGCACCATGCCTTGCGGGTGCTGGAGGGCCACGATCTAGAGCTGGTGCTGCATATGTAGTAGCTGCAGAACTAGATGGATGTGTCGTGCCCTTACCCACACTCTGTAGGATGAACGACAATCCCTCTGAATGTGACCCCTAATACTGCACCCGTAACATATGGGTTGGTCCATGAAGCAGACCCCAAAGTGCATCTTCCCACACCTAGGGCATGGGGACTCCGTTGCTGCTGGAATCTCCCTCCAGGTCGACCCTGTTAGTAGGATCCCTCGTTCCCCTGATTGGGCCTGAAACGGCCCCACTGCTACTGACTGGCCCCCGATGGATGTGAACTAACCGTAGGCTGAGCAAAGGACTAGGATGGACCTGAAAATCCTTCCCTAAATGTTGACCTACCACCACAACCACCGGAAGAACCACCAAAGTTGCCTGCGGACCGGGCCTTATTGCTACCCTCTCGCTCCATTTTATTCTTCAATTTGCGAGTCTTTGTGGCTTGAGAAAACGCCACCATCTTCCCATAGTTCATATAAGAATTCAGGGCACCTATAGAGGCCTCATTAATAACCAAGGGGCTAAGGCCCTGAACAAACCCGTTCACTCTAGCATTTATAGTTGGCAATATGTAAATAGCATACTTGGATAGGTGTGCGAACCTCATACGGTACTCCCACACACTTATGCTACCTTGTTTTAGGTTCTCAAACTCAGCGGCATGGGCTGCCTTAGTCTCGGCAGGCAAGAAATGATTAATGAAGGCATCGACAAACTCACTCCATTTTGATGGAGGGCTCCCTTCCTCACAGGATTTCTCCCACATCTCAAACCAAGAATAGGCCACCTCTTTCAGGCGGTAGGAGGCCAACTCTACTCCTTCCATCTCAGTAGAACGCATAACTCGAAGAGTGTGCATCTCATCAATGAAGTCCTGTGGGCCCTCTTCGGGATTAGTACCCTTGAACACTGGAGGATCTAATTGAAGAAACCTATTCACCCTGGAACTAGCAGAATCCCCTTGCTCACTGGAAGAAGTAGGTGCAATATTCGATCTCTGGGCCTGAGAAGCCACTATCTGAGCCAACATATGTATGTCTCCCCTAAAGTCCCCATCAGAAACACTAGGTCCGGAAGTTGGGGCTAGAGGTAGAACTAGAGTATAAGTTGGAGGAATCGCTGCACCCTCATTAGGTGTAGGAATTAGTGTAGTTTGAGTAGGTGTAGTAGAATCAGGCGGTGTGATAGTTGGGGGAATATCCTCACCCCTCGGGTGCTCACATGCATCGTCAGATATATAATCAACTTCCACTCTTGGGGTGGCATTGCCTCTCTGGCCAGTTCTTGCCTTCTTCTTAGGTGCCATGTACTGAAAATTGGAGCAAAGCACGAGTTAAAGGAGGAACAGTCTTACAATTAGCTCTATCGCACGATCTAGAACATTAAAGAAAGGTGTTATTCCTAATGCCCAAATAGCCTCCTAATTATAGATATGGTCAACAACACACTGATAAGAAGGACTCTACTAGACACGTCTCCGAGACATCCTAGGACACTTTAAAACCTTAGGCTCTGATACCAAGCTTGTCACGCCCCGACCTCGTGGAGCACGACCTGCGCTCAATCGAGATAACCCGGTCAAGCAAGCCTGTTGTATGCTTTCTATCCGACCTTGCCCATGAGTAACGTGAAGACATAATTCATTAATTAGACCATGAGGAGACCATGTGAGCAACACCAATTTATTACAATTAGTTACTTTTTAAAAGTCTTAAAATACATATGTTTCATAGTTTGAAGTGGAACAAGCAATTCAAATACAACATAACTAGTTTGATTTTCCCAACACCAAAATACAACCCACTCTTGTCTACGGAGCCTCTAATAGCTACAAATAGTTCTATGATAATGCTGGCAACAAGGCCCCGGCTATACCTCAAAACATAATACACAAGAACAAAAGATACACGACCCTGAAATGAAGTGGGGCTCACCTAGTCAATTGGGAAGAGGGTGTACCGCTATCACTGATCAATACCATCTGCTGTGGAACCACCTGCATCCATTAAAGATGCAGCGCCCTCGGAAAAAAGGGGCGTTAGTACATATGGAATAGTACTAGTATGTATGACTAAATACCCTCTCAATAGAATGAGTAATAATACAAGAAAGAACAATTATAGAATCAATGGAAGCCTCAAACAATACCAAAACATGAAGTTAGGAGCAAGATAGGTTTTCAAGTAAATTTCCATATTTTAGTTTGGGAAATCTTTATTACCAATATACCACCGTGTTTTTAGCACGGAGTCCTATCTCGGAACGATCGGCTAAGCGGCCTCATCAGAGACATCCAATCACAACACCACCATGTGCGTGACATGGCATCCGATCTCATCCCGATCGGCTAAGCCGTGTCACCTCAATGCCGTGTTTGTCGACATCACAATACGCTAGCAATCATCTCATCCCAATTAAGGGGAATAATCTCATCACATCAATACTGGGATTTACCCATCAATCACTACTACACCGGCACGTGTAGTTTCCGGGTTAGGCTATTTCAACTTACCCTTCCTCGGTGACTAAACTATACTCCCAAAACATTTATTATACAAAGGATTTACAGCTCATTCGATAATCTTTTCCACATCTTTTCATTTCATTGGCACTAGTGGCCACAACGTAATGACATTCTTGGCACTTTGGCCAAGTTTCACATTTCATACTCCCTTCTTTCACCTTTAAATATCATTTTGGATTATCAACAATAAGGGCATCTATAATCTCGAATTTAGGTACACATGTGAGTAAATAAGAGTCGTAGACACATTGAGATTTCTTAAACAATTTGAAATACTAGCTTGCAATGAAACATGACTTTAAATCACAACACCTTCGATACATAGATCACACTTGATTTCGTTTTCGAAGGAAATCATGATACGGTAGGAACATTTAGAACATATTTTGAATACACACATCCTTCAACACAACACTTATTTAGAATAGTCAAATTCATTATGAAGGATTCAGAACATGACAAATAAGAACTTGAGCCAATCACAATCGTAAATTATGAGGACATCATGGAATTCGATTCTACAAGAAGAATTTAGCCAACATACCTCGCTTTGAGCTTTCCATAAATTAATACAATGTTCTGAAAATCTTAGCAACTTCAATATATTTTGAGACATAACAAAATTGAACACAAATTAGGAAGATATTCATGGTTTCAGCTCATTTGAGCATTTTATCAAACATTAGATGGGAAAATTTGATTACAAGGTTCTTCCACAAGATTTCCTTCACTCCACAACCCAATCTTTACCCATTTGAGCTCAACAATCTTCCCACAAACCTTATTGGTACATAAATGTATACATAATACTCTCACACCCAAGAATCACACTCCCCCTTTACCCATCTTCTACCCAAATTCGAAATTGGAGAATTGGGGGAAGAAATTCTTACCTTTTAGAAACCCTAGCAAGTTCCTCTTGATGAAATTCCAAGGCTTGATCCAAGTTGAGTAGTAAAATCCTTGAATCCTCCCCTTTCTCTCTCTAGGATAACTCTCTCCTCTCTCTAAAATATCAGATAATCCCTCAAAAATGACCTCTATGGCTAGATAAAATGAAATGGGTTCGAGTTATTAAATTCGAAAAATGGACCTTCTGAACTCGGGATCGCGCATAGACCAGGCTAGGCGAGCTCTGCAGCGAGCTACATACCAGGTTTCGCGAGCTCTGCAGTGAGTAATAGACCTGGCTAAGCGAAGGATGTAGCATGGTCTAGCACGATATGAGCTAGGCGATGCGAGGGAAGTAGCACAGATTGGCACGCTAGGATCTAGGCGACGCGAGGGAAGTAGCACGGACTGGCGCTCTAGGAGCTGGGCGACGCAAGGTCGAAACGATTCAACTCCCTTATTCACTGTTCAACCCAAAAAGTCCGAAATAATACATTAGCCAACCTTGGCCTCACGAAACCTTAAATTAGTTGCCGGAAATTTACGGGGCCTTACAGCCTTCCATTCTGATCAACTCGATGAAGTACTTCTGAGAAGTCCTCAAGATTGCCCTTCCACTTGACCAAGAGAGTTTCCAGTTGATCCATTCTTTTGTCAGATCGGTCAGTGTTTTCCCCCATTATTCATGCTCATGTGAGGTGATCCAGAGTCTTATTCAATCATTGTGGCTGCGGATTATATTGCTGACACCCACAAAGTAGTTGATGGTGGCCTCTCACTGGAAGAAGTGTTCAGTAGCTTGGATCTGAAGCAGAAAGTTACAACCCTTAAAGAAATCATACCCTCGTGCACATGTGGACAAATCTCTCAGCATCTCAGCTAACACCATCAGCACCAGAATAGCTTGAAGGTTTCCACATAAGGTTGCCAGGACCACTGGTAGCAGATTGATGTTGATACGGCCCCTTCGATACAGGAAGACCAATAATCCCAACAATGCCATTATGAAAGTGATATGCCTGAGACTCTCCCATGTCACCTGGTCACATTGAAACTCCCCTACATACCATTCGTAGCTTTCACGGTGACCAAACCTGTCGAACATCCGGTCAAGGCTCACCCATCCGTCCTCGATACTTCTGAGGCTTCTACTATTGGTAACACCTAGATCATCCAAGAACCAATAACCAGGCATAGTAACTTGCAATACTAGCTTTCTTCCATTGACCGGCAATGCCGTAAAACTTGTAACTTCTTCCAATGTCGGTACTAGCTCACAGTCGGCAAATTTGAACACCACCTTAGCTGGATTCTGAAATTCTATCAATAGGCAAGCGAGCACCTTGTCTGATCGGATGTTCATCAATGCGATTAATGCCCCTAGGTGCGTCCGAACCTCGCTTCCGTGTTCCCGATGAATATTCTTCCACCACTGTTTTAGTTTATGTGGTGCTCCCATTACCATGCTAATTTCAGAGATGTTTTGGTTGATTTCCATTTTCTGAGGTGGGTAAAAGAAAGATATTTTGGTAAGTGTTTTCTTTGGATCCTTAAGTGTCTTGTCATGTTTGTTTGTCTTTCCACAGAAATTATGTCGTTGGGTGCATGACCCGTTGACATCACGGTGGCTTTCCTAATTGTGTGTTAGTGCCAGGGACCAACTCACATAAGGTTTATGCAGTATGACCTATTTTACTTGAGTAGAGTTTTTCCTACTTTTGAATTGGACTGAAAGCTGTGAGAAGTTATGTCAGTTGACCTCACAAAGCCATTCTCTGAAACTAGAGAGTTTTGAAAAGAAGGTTCAGAGGGGTGTAAAAAATAACCTCGTGCGCCATTGTGTGTGATAGTGTATGGCCAAGACTCGATTGGAAGCGATGTGATGACAATGTATATAAAGCAGTATCAAACAAGGGTGTCTCAGTAATAAGCATGGTGATGATAAAGAGCAAATACTTATAAAGAGCAAATAAAACATGTAAGCATGTAATTGCAATTTCGATTATAATCAAAGCAAGGTACAAATAAATCTAGAGGCCAAATTAGTGTAATTCTGCTAAGGTCATAACCTAAGTGTGATATCCCCAACAGAGTCGCCATGTTGTTACACCCTATTTTGTACTAGTCAAGACAGGATTCAACTTGTGGTTTCTCTGTTGTTGATAAAAGAGAGTCGCCACCTAATATTTAAATGTATACTAGGGTACCTATTTAATTACTATGTTATGTTCATTATAGGTCCACAAACCGGTGAGATTATGGGTAAGGGTTTTTGTTCTTCTAAGGGGAAGGTGTTAGGCACCCCTTAAAATCTACCTGAGGTAGCTCCATAAGACTTAGACTAATTTTTAAGGACTTAATTATTTACACTATGCTTTGATTATCACTAAGGTAGGGCTCATTATATACTAAGGGAAATGTCTATGTAAGACTTAAGAAGGGGATGAGATTACAAAAGAGTTATTGGAGGCTATGAGACTTTTTGAAAGTAGTTTATATTTTAAAGCTTGAATTATTAAGTTAGGAAAAGTGATTATTTTTGAAGAAAAAATTCTAGAGTAATCTTAAGAGTTGTTTGTAAGAAAGATGATTGTTAAATGTACCTTGGTTTTCAAACAATCTGAAGAAGCGAGTCTATGGAAATTCGTTTGAGGCTATCCGTTACTGCCCCTTTTTTTAATGAAAATTTTGACTTCATTTCTTGTTGGTAAAAAATCGGTGATCCTTTTCCCAATTTTCCTTGAAAACAGGAGACCATTCTGATTAAAGACCTGAGATTCAAAACCTTAAAGAGTGTAATAGACTGGAATTAAATGGAGGTGGAGATCAATTACTAGCTATTTCCCTTTAAATACTATATTAATTAAGGTTTGCCTAAGTTTTATGTAATACTAAAGCATAAAAGAAAAATACATGATCTAATATATGAGTGTTAATACATGATAATGAGAATGCAACAAAGTAATAAGGCAGTAGATAGAAGGTGACAAAGCAGTAATCTAGATTAACGGAGCAATAGACAATAACAAAAGGAATTGAGGGAAAAGGGCTAGACTCTGGTAATTGGGCCTCAAGAAGACAGGGCCAACAGTAAAGAGATGCAATTACAACTGATTTTGGACTCTCCGGCGAAATACAACAAGGCTAGGATCTGGCCTGAGTTCATCAGGAACTCAGCGGCCCAAGCATATGTACATGCCCAAAAGAGAAAGAAATTCATTAGCTATATATTCCATGTACTCAGCATATTCAACCATGTATGAAATATATGAACAAAAAACTGGGAAGAAATATATTAAAAGTTCACCACTCTAACACTAAGAGAAATTATACTAATGTGGTAGTTATACATGGCAAATAATTTATATTGAAAAACCTTTCATTGTCATTAAATCCTAAAACCCTAAAGTACCAAAAATGACAATGAATTGATGGCTAAGGAGGGATTTTTACTCAAGGTCGATGCCCCATTTGAATCCCCCTAATTTTGAACAAACCATTATGTTTAATCTGTTGCAATAGAGAACTCTTCACAGGATTTGTAAATCAGATTCAATTTCAGAGTAACAGAAAAGAGAGGTCTGAGTATAATTTCAAAACAAAAGCATGGAATCATGGAGTCATAAAGACAAATAAGGATACATGCAATGTTCAACCCATTATACATAGACACTCCAAGTGAGGTTGTATTCTATACAAGCAGGGGAGCTTTACATGTCATAAAATCATGCTAAACATGTCATGAATGGAAGGGATTATAGGCAAGGAAAGTGTCATACCAAGAAAACAAGTTTAGTTAAGGTGCATAGCCTAAATTAGTATCTGGATATGAAGTAATCATGCTCATCTCAAAGATCATCACTTGACTACAACAAATAGCTAGGTCATTCTTTTATAGAAGATGACTTAGTGATAATTGCATGTAAGCCTTCACAGAGTCAGCAGTGTCATAAAAGATTAAAGACAAGAAAGCATTAAACCTAAATAGGCTTTGACTTAAACATGCAGCTGAGGGTTATATCTAAACATGAGATAGCCAAGTTCAACTTAACAGCAACTACCAGTTGACTATAATAAACATGATTAGGACTTATTTTTCTGAAAGAAAGATAACTTAATCTTAACAAGGTGTATTCAGTAGAATTGTTGGTATGAAAAGAGGAGAGTTAACTCAACAAGACTATTTCGTACAGAAGCAAACAACAATTAGATATAATCGTGAAGATGTCATAGTGATAGCCCAGAAGTTTCCCTCAGAGGTAGCAGATACAGATATAGAGAAGGAAAGTATCTAGACACTTAGATTTTTCATGCTTTAGTTAAGTCATATGAACTTCTATACTTTCTGGATTATCCCAGTTAATATTATCAAATAATAAACTCGACCACAAGACAAATAGGATGCAGGGAAAACAATATGTAGAGGTAAATATCATAGTAGAATCATTAGTGAAGAAAAATATGAAGTTTAGGTAAACAAGATTATATTAACAGGAATAATAGTAACTAAACAAAGTAAAAGACCATAGTAGTAACTCAGAAAAAATAGTCTAACAAACATAAGCAGAGAAGAAAGCATTTAAACACTTAAAGTTCATGCTTAAGGCTAAAAGACAGGGGATATAAACTTAAACAACTTCAGATTCATCTTAGTTATGATTATCAGGTAATAAGATCAACTTCAAAGCTCACAAAACTACAGAGATGCAACAAGAAAAAGATGAGCTTACTCCAGGTCAATGAAAGCTATGAAGTTCTTGTTGAACACAAACATATAATAACTTAGGCATGGAGACTGTTGGAAGCTCAGAACAAAGATCAGCAGGGATCAATTATGGTTTACTCAGTCATCACTTAAAGACACATAGCAGAACAACTAATCACAAGGAGTCGTTGAACTAACAGAGCATAAGTATTAACACATTAAACACCATAGAATAATTGCAATATACGGAACCTATCTTGGCATATTTATATCATTCAGAGAAATGAACAAAAGAGAAAAGTGAGAGAGGTGCTGACCTTTTTGAGAGCAGCAAACCAAATGGGAACTCTTTTCAGTTGCTTAAGATCCTAGAACCCTCAAGTTTAGACCAGCAATAGAAATCAACAAAAGAAAAGAAAAGCAGTAAGAAACCTAAGGCTTGGAACCTAAACCTCTAAGTGTTTGTGTGTGTTTCTCTTAGATAGTTGGATCATGATTTTCTCTTGTTAGCTCGTGGTAGATGATAACATTAAAGGCTTCTATTTATAGTATTATTTAAGGTTCTAGGGTTCAGATAATTTGAATTGGATAATGGAGAGTGACTCATGGTAATAATGATAACAAATCAAATAAAATCAGAAGACAGAGGGGAAAATCAGTATTGAGTATACCTGAGTGAAGGGAGATTGATCACTGAAGGAAGAGGACCATCGGTTAAACTTAAAACCCAGAGGTCACTTTGTTTGACCTCTGGGTAAAGAATCCTCATGATGAACCCTCTGAAATGCTTCATGCATGCTCCGATTTGACGGAGCGAGAGAGGGTTTAGACGATTTGAAGTTACATCTTCAAGCTAAGGTTTTTACACTCGAAGGGTTTTGAATTTTGTGATTGAAAAAGGAATTTTCAGGAGGATTCACGGGGTTCAGCAGATAAGGGGTGATTTCATGCTTTGATTTGAAAGATCGTAACAGAGCTCAAGCGATTTGAGCTTTCACCTTTGAGCCTACTATTTCAGAATTGGGGCATTTTCAATTTGTGATTGAAAAAGGGAATGTTAAGCGAGAATTATGGTGTAGCAGGGTTAGGGAAATTATTTTCAGGGATTTCGAGTGACCTTGCACAAATTTGTGCAAGGTCTTTGGAAATTGATAGCTGATGGAGATGAGAGAAAAGAGAGAGGAAAGGGAAAGAGGGCGGCTAAGTGATGTGAGAAGTGATTAGGGTTGGGGGGGGGGGGTTGAGACCAACTGGTCTCTGAATTAAGAGTGGGGAACGGAATCTGGGCCGTTGGATTATTAGATCAACGACCTTGATAAATCAGGGATTAAAAGTTTTTAGGGTCAAATTTCGGTGTCCGTTGGATTCCTATAATCCAACGGTTAGGATTAAATGATCTGAGTGTTTTAGTAATTAAAGAGAAATGGAGTGAAAATCATGAGCCATTGATCAAAAAATAAACGGCCCAGATGGCTTTGTGTTTCTTTTGTGAGTGATAGAGATGGTCGGCGTGGCGTGCTCTGATTGGTTCTCATGGAATGGCAAGGATTGCCAACTTGGAGAAGGAGATGGGTGTTTGGACTGGGTTATTTCCATTCGGGCTTGCACATTTGGGCCAAAAGTGATTTAAAAGGTGGTCATTTTGCATTTAACTGAGAATTGCAATTGTAGCCTTTTGTCTTTAATCCCTTTTGAAATTAAGTTAAATAAACTTAAGAATCTTCAATAAAATGTAATGAAAATTATGATTGTTAAATACTACTAATTATTGTAATTAATTGATTATTTGTGAAAATATTTCACTAGGACATTAATTTTGAAGTATTGAAACAGTAAACTAATTAACTATTTTAAGAAGCAATTTATTGAATTAATAATAGAACTTACGTATAGAAATTGTTTTAATAATCTTAATATAGTAAATATAATTTGTAATTACATAATATTAATGTTGAATGATTAATTTTAAAACTAATACTGAATTAATTTGTAGAAATAGGTATTCATTACTGGAAAATATTTTGAAAATATTTATTGCAAATTATTAAGTATAAATAAATTAATTATAAAAGGGAGGGTCAAAATTGGCCGTCAACAACCCTGTGGTAGTTAGGAATTCATTTGAGGGAAGTCAAGGAAAGCCACGTAAGGGTAAGAGCCTTTGATGGTTCACAAAAGGATGTTATTGGAGAAATTTATCTAACTTTGAAAATCGGGCCGATCGATTTTCCGGTATTGTGTCAAGTAATGGACATCTCCTCTTCCTACAACATGTTGTTGGGTAGGCCCTGAATACATATGGCAGGAGCCGTTCCATCTACTTTGCACCAATGCATAAAATTCGAATGGGGATGCCAAGATATCGTGGTTCATGGTGAGTGGGGTCACTCTACCTATTTGGAGTATGTTGTCCCATTCATTGAAGGGTTGGACGGAGTTGCCTTCCACGCCGTGGAAATCATGTAGACTATTGAGATGGAGAAGACTGAACAAAATTGCAGTCGCCGTATAGATCCAAGATGGCAATGATAATGGGAGCCAAGTCAGATGGAATCGCAGAGCCAATTGAATATAATGGGCAGAAAGGAAAGGCTGGCATAGGATATCAGCCTCCGGAAGGGAAAACTCGCACCGTTAGCTCTGGGAAAAAGGTTTTTGTACCAGAGCATGTTGCAAGTACGGGACAAAGTTTAGCACCCGAAGATGATATCATTGACGGGATGGGAAAGTTGTTCGTGAATATGATTGAAGAATGTTGTGAAGGAACTGACATCAAGATACCGACTATCAGGGATGCCGAACCAGGGGAAGAGCTGCAAAATTGGACCGCCAGCCCATCTTTGGTTCACCGGGAGTCTTGGTAGTATGGAACTGTAAAAGTTTTCTTTTGAAAAGAGCAGGGTCAATTGAGGCATGTACAGTGTCTGCACCCTTTTGTCATTTGCCTCTTGTGAGCGCTTAAGACGTTCCCCTTTTGATGAAATAAAAGAATCATTTTCCTAAATATTGCAACTTTGTTTTACTGCTTTATTTATACCTAGGTTTTCTTTTCAGTAATCAAACTAATAAAAACCTGCGTTCCACGATTATGACATGTAACGAAACCGGTGAGCGTGACGACCCGGATTATGAGGAATATGATGAGAGTATGATGCCAGAAAATCTCCCCCGGGAGATCGAGCAACTGGACTGTTAGAAAAAACTCAATCTCAAAGAAACGGAAGTGGTCAATCTTGGAAGCGAAGAAGATGTAAAAGAAACCAGAATCAGCATTCACCTAGAAGCCGAGCAGAAGGAAAAAATGATTGAGTTCTTCCGACAGTACGTCGACATGTTCGCATGGTCCTATGATATGCTAGGATTAAGCACCGACATTGTCTTGCATCGACTACCCACTGACCCTACCAGACAGTCGGTCAAGCAAAAGCCTAGGAAGTTCAAACCTGATTTAAGTCTGAGGATAAAAGAAGAAGTGACCAAACAAATAGAAGCCAATGTAGTAAGGGTCACCAACAATCCAAGCTGGTTGGCAAACATTGTCCTAGTGCCCAAGAAGGACGGAAAGATCAGAATATGTGTGGACTACCATGATCTCAACAAAGCTGGTACAAAGGATGATTTTCCCTGCCAAATATCCACATCATCATCGACAATTGTGCGAAGCATGAACTGTAGTCGTTTGTAGATTGTTTCGCTGGATACCATCAAATCTTAATGCACGAGTAAGACGTAGAGAAGACAACTTTCACCACGCCTTGGGGAGTCTACTGTTATAGAGTTATGCCATTCGGTCTCAAGAACGTCGTGGCCACCTATATGAGGGCCATGACGACCCTCTTTCACGATATGATCTATAAGGAGATTGAAGTGTATGTGGATGCTGTCATCATAAAGCCTAGAAAGAGTTCAGAGCACTTGGAAGACTTGAGGAAATTTTTCGAACGCCTGCGAAGGTACAGTTTAAAGTTGAACCAAGCAAAGTGTGCGTTCGGAGTCCCCGCTGGGAAACTATTAGGTTTCATTGTAAGTAGGAAGGGGATAGAATTGGATCCATCAAAAGTCAAGGCCATCCAGGAATTACCACCACCAAAGAGAAATAAAGATGTCACGAGTTTCCTAGGAAGATTGAATTACATGAGTCATTTCATAGCCCATTCCACGGTCATCTGTGAACCCATTTTCAAGCTGCTAAAGAAGGACGCTGCCATGAAATGGATGGAGGAGTGCCAGAAAGACTTCGACAGAATCAAAGAGTATCTTTCAAAACACCCAGTGCTGATTCCCCCCGAACCATGAAAACCATTGTTGCTCTTTTTGTCCGTCTTTGACAACGCCTTCGACTGTGTGTTGGGGCAACATGATGAAATCGGGAGAAAAGAGCAGGCCATCTACTACTGAAGCAAGCAATTCACTCCATGTGAGGCCAAGTATACCCTGATAGAATGCACTTATTATGCTCTGACTTGGATTTCTCAAAAGCTAAGGCATTACATGTCAGCGTATACCACACATTTGATATCTCGGCTCGACCCGCTCAAATACATCTTTTAGAAGCCAATGCCTACCGGGAAGCTAAATGGAAAATTCTCCTCAGCGACTTTGACATTGTGTACATAACTTAGAAGGCTATCAAGGGACAAGCTTTAGCCGGCCACCTTGCCGAGAATCCAGTAGATGGAGATTACGAACTGATTACCATGTATTTCCCTGATGAAGAAGTAATATTTTCCAGGGAGGATATTGCAGAATCATACGCTGGGTGGAGAGTGTTTTTCGATGAAGCAACAAACTTCAAAGGAGTCGGGATTGGGGCAGGTCCTGATTTCGGAATATGGAGAACACTATCCATCATCGGCAAAGATAAGAATCCCTTGTACCAATAATATGGTTGAATATGAAGCATGCATCCATGGAATCAGAATAGAGGTCGACATGAACATCAAAGAACTTTTGGTCATAGGAGATTCTGATTTGTTGTTACACCAAGTCCAAGGAGAATGGTCCACCAAGAACATCAAGATATTTTTGTACCTGCACTGCGTGAAGGAGCTATGCAAGAAGTTGATAAAGACTGAGTTCAGGCACGTTCCCAGAATTCCGAACGAGTTCGCCGACGCCCTTGCAACCTTATCATCTATGATTCAGCATATAGACAAGAACTACATCGACCCTATCGAGGTAGAGATCAGGGACCAACATGCCTATTGCTTCCATGTGAATGAAGAACCAAATGGTAAACCATGGTATCACAATATTGAGAAGTTCCTTGCAACCCAGGAGTACCCAGAGAATGCTACTAATGGTCAAAACGAGCCCTCAGGAGGTTAGCAAACCCCTTTTTGCTCAACGGGGAAGTCTTGCACAGTAGGACCCTAGACATAGGTTTGCTGAGATATGTAGACGCCGCTGAAGCAACCAGACTATTGGAAGAAATACATGCAGGGACGTGCGGACTCCACATGAACGAGTTCACATTAGCCAAGAAAATCTTGAGAGCTAGATAATTTTGGATGAGTATGGAAAGAGACAATATACACTACGTGTAGAAGTGTCACCAGTGTTAGATTCACGGAGATTTCATCCGAGTTCCACCAAACGAGTTAAATGTAATGGGTTCACCCTGGTCGTTCGCTGCCTAGGGCATGGACGTGATTGGGCCCATAGAGCCTGTAACATCAAACGGACATCGTTTCATTTTTTTAGCTATCGACTATTTCACCAAATGGGTCGAGGCATCTACTTACAAGGCCGTCACGAAGAAGATAGTGGCAGATTTTGTCCGAAATAACATCGACTGCAGATTTGGAATACCGGAGTCCATCATTACTGACAATGCCGCTAACCTCAATAGCAGCCTCATGAGAGAAATCTGTGAGAAGTTCAGAATAGTCCACCGTAATTTCACATCCTATAGACCGCAAATGAATGGGGCAGTCAAGGCAGCCAATAAGAATATCAAGAGGATTCTGCGAAAGATAGTTCACAATCACAGACTATGGTACGAGAATCTACCCTTAGCTTTATTAGGTTATTGAACTACTATGAGAACATCCACAGGGGCAACGCCATGCATCTTGGTATACGGCATGATACCTGCATAGGTCGAAATACCTTCCTTAAGAGTCATTCAAGAGGAAATATTAGACGACGCAAAGTGGATACGGGTTAGGCAGGAACAACTCATGCTCATTGGCAAGAAAAGAATGGATGCAGTATACCATGGACAGTTATATCGGAACAAGATGGCTGGTGCATTTAACAAAAGAGTGAAGCCTCGCCAATTCACATCGGGGCAGTTGGTTCTGGAGAAAATCTCTCCCCATCAAGAAGAAGCCAAAGGAAAGTTTGCACCAAACTGGCAAGGTCCTTACATAGTTCACCGAGCACTGTCAGGTGGAGCTCTAATCTTGGCAGAAATGGATGGAAGAGTCAGCACGAAGCTATCAACTTAGACGCAATCAAGAGATACTATGTCTGAAAGCAAATAGAGCTAGGGTTTTGATATAACAGAACTGCTTTCAAACTGACTTTCCATGGAGGGATACGTAGGCAACCCACGAAGGGTTCGTTTTCTCTCCCACCTTTCTCTTGTAATAGAAAAACCAAATATTACTTTTGTATGTTGTTCAGGAACTACGCCGACTTAATTTCCTCAGAAAAGAATACGTAGGTAATCCTTATCAGATTCAATTATCTTTTGTTAGTGAAATACGTTCTGGCCTGATTCCACTTAGATACGTAGGCTTTCTGAGTCGGACTCGACTATTTTTATTCTTAATCTTATCATTTTGTATCTGTTGTAATCGAACTACGCTTCAACCTAATTCTGTTTTGGATACATAGGCTGCCTGAGTCAGGCTCGGTCATTTACATCATATTTTATCATCATCCCACGGACTACGTTCAGACCTGATTCCATTTTGGATACGTAGGTAACCTGAAAGGGTTCGGTCATAACCTTAGGAAAGCCTTTGTAATGCATTAGTTCTAATTTAGGATACAGTCGCGACAGCAAGTATCCACATTGTCAGAGGCGTCACGGAAGATCGACATCAACAAGATGAAGTTCTCAAAGGAATACGTTGGCATGTGGAGAACTTTTCGTAACACGTCATAATCTGGAACGACGGCATTTGCCTTAAAAACAACAAAGTATTTTAAAAATGTTTTCTATATATATATATATGTGTGTGTGTGTGTGTGTGTGTGTGTGTGTGTGTACAGTATATTTATAACCATCTATCGAACTTCCTGATGCAATCATGTCAAATGCCGGGGCAAACCAACACTGTGGTAGACACAAACGAACTTTCCCTCCCCTACTAAGAAGAAATGACAGATCCACCGCTTGCCTAAGATTATATTTCCTCCTTTTTACTTAAAATTTTCAAGTATAGCTAAAGCTAACTCTTGAATCCTCTGTAGGTGCCTCGGAATCGGACAGCTGCTATGGAAATTTGTACATAGAAAACCGCTCGCTCACCTAATCGGAGCATCTTGTACAAAATCGACCGTATGCTTTACCAATTGAAGTCCAGTATATAGCAAACCACCTGCTCAATCAATCGGAGCGCCCTGTACAAATCAAACATCGGCTTCACCAATCGAAGTCCAATATATAGCAAACCGCTAGCTCAATCAATCAGAGCGCCTTGTACAAATCGAACGTCAGCTTCGCTAATTGGAGCCTTGTATATAGCAAACTACAAACTTCACCAACAAAAGCAATTTGCAGCAGCGCTTGGTCATCACGGACACCAAAATAAACAATCGCAAACCGCGTTACCAATGTCCTGCCAATCGATGGCCACAACCTAGCTTCGCAGTCAAGAGTATCTCTTGGGCATGCTTTATTTCATTTGCTATTACTTTGAATGTTTTAACATTTTATTTGTCCAGCTTTAGGCATGATTACAGGTTTAATCAATCATTCCCAAGCGGAGATTACTTTATATTTCAGTGTAAATCTCTCCCAACAAGCGGGCACGCACTTTACAAATCAAGCTCTCCCGACAAGCGGAGACATTTCTCAGTGCAAAGCTCTCCCAACAAGCGGAGACGCACTTTACCAATCAAGCTCTCCCAATAAGCGGAGACAATTTTCAAATGCTCCGATAGATGCGGAACGGTACACAACTCGGCTAACAAATCGAGTCAGGATCAAGTATCCCATCATTCCACTCCCAAATAATGGCTCGCCGGCAGCCTGGAATCATCATTCCTGCATCATTTATATTGCATCTTAATATATTTTGCATTATAATATATTGGTATGTGTGTATTTCATTTGTTTTGCAGGAACAAACACTGCAGTGTGGAACTTTATCTTAGCAGCAGACCAAACTACAACTCTATGGGGACAACCAACCCAGTAACGGGCCTAAGATCCCATCTCAAGACTATCACCGAGCTCTAAATTACGAATCATTTAAATCAAGCCGCAAAATTCAAGCTACCATGAGTGACCAATCTTTCGTCTCGCCGTATCATCGCAATACGATACTGGGGCAATTCCTGCGAGTGTCGCTTCCCCAAAATCCTTACTCAAGAACTACATGAGGCCTGATCCTCGTTAAGCCCCAGGCATGTTAGCAATTCAAAGCCAGAATTCAGTCCAACATTTCCAAATCTTTCTAGATTCTTCCTCAATTCAATCCTATAAATTTACCATCTCCATTTCATGTAATACCTGCCTAAGAGTCGGGACAAAATTGGCTTTGGTTCAATTTCTTTGGTCGAAAACTTTTTCATCGTCTCTGGTCAAAGATGGGCAGCTATTGACGGCCAATTTTGACCCTCCCTTTAAAAATTAATTTATTCATACATAATAATTTGCAATAAATATTTTCAAAGTATTTTCTAGTAATGAATACATATTTCTACAAATTAATTCAATATTAGTTTCAAAATTAATCATTTGGTATTAATATTATGTAATTACAAATTATATTTACTATTTTAGGATTATTAAAATAATTTCTATGCGTAAGTTTTATAATTAATTTAATAAATTACTTCTTAAAATAGTTAATTAGTTTACTATTTCAATAATTCAAAATTAATGTCCTTGTGAAGTATTTTTACAAATAATAAATTAATTGCAATAATTAGTATTATTTAACAATTATAATCTTTACTATATTTTATTGAAAGTAATTAAGTTTATTCAAATTAATTTCAAAAGGGATAAAAGATAAAGGATACAATTGCAAATCCTTAACTAATTACAAAGTGGCTACCATGTAAATAATTTCTAGCCTAAAGACAAGGCCAAATCTGAAGTAACCCAGTCCAAATACCCATCTCATTTGCCACCTTGGTGATCCGTGACACCCTCTCTTAGCCAATAAGAGTGCACCACGTCATTCGCTTCTCTCACTCACAGAACAATCACAAAGTCATCTGGACCGTTCATTTCTTGATCAATGGCCCATGATTTTCACTCCATTTCTCTTTAATTACTAAACATTTAGACCATTTAATGCCAACCGTTGGATTGCTAGAATCCAATGGGCACTAAAATTCCTCCCCAAAAATGCTTTAATCCTAAAATGTTAGGACCGTTGATCTAAAAGATCAATGGCCCAGATCTTTCCTTACCTCTTTAATCCTGAGACCAAACGGTCTAACCCTAGCAACCCTAATTCATTTGCATGTTCATAGCCGCCTCCCGTTTCCCTTTTCTCTCTTCTGTCTTTCATCTTTCGAATCCTCAATCAGTCACAAGACCTTGTACAAATCTGTGCAAGGTCAACAAATCAACCATGAATTCATCCTTTCTGTCTTCTCCAACCGCGAATCTCGCTAATTTCATTCCCATTTCATCACACAAATTCGAAATCCCCAAAGCTTAACCCTAGACTCAAAGATGAAAGCTCAAATCACTTGAGTTCTATTGTGATCTTTCAAATCGGAGCCTGAAATCACCCCTTGCCTCCTGAAGTCCATGAATCCTGCTACAAATTCCTTTTTCAATCACAAAATTCAAACCTCTGAATCCTGAAACCCTAGACCCCAAAGATGCAATATCAAATCTCTGATGTTCCTTCGTGCTTTGTCAAATCGGAGCATGCATGGAGTTCCTTCTCAAAGTTCATCATGAGGATTCATTGTCCAGAGGTCAAACTCAGTGACCTCTAGACAATAGAGTTTAACCAATGGGCCTCTGCCTTCAACGATTCAATCTCCCTTCTCAGGTAAAAATCTTCACTATGTTTCCCTTTGTCCTCTTTCAAATTCACTCAATTTTTCTATCCCCATCAATCTGTCATCACTTTCTACTATTATTTTCAATTCTCTGAACCCTAGAGCCTTAATGAAACTATAAATAGAAGCCTTTAATGTTCTCATATATCATCACCTAACATCACGAATCAACTATCTAATACTGAAGAGAAAAACACACACAAACACTGAGAGGTTTATGATTTCAAGCCTTAGGTTCTTACTGATTTTCCTTTCTTTTGCTGAGTACTATCGTTGTTCTAAGCTTGAGGCTTTCTGGGATCTTAAGCAATTGAAAAGAGTTGTCGTTTGGTCTGCTGCCCTCAAAAAGGTCAACACCTCTCTCAGTTTTTTTTTTGTTCATTTATTTGAATGATACAAGCATGCTAAGTTAGGTTCTGTATATTACAGTTGTTCTATGGTATTTAATATGTTAATACTTGTGCTCTGTTAGTTTAATGACTACTTGTGATTAGTTTTCCTGCTATGAGTCTTTAAATGATGGTTGATTAAACTATACAATTGATTCTTGCTGATCTTATTTCCTAAGTTTCCGGCAGTCTACATGTTTAACTTGTTATGTGCTCATATTTCACATGAACCTTATAGTTTTGTTGGCATGCAGTAACTCTTATCCTTTCCTGTTGCATCTCTGTAGCTTATGAGTTTTTCAAGTTGAACTTATATTCCGATAAGTATGATTGAATGAATCTTAAGGTGTTTTAGTGTATATCTCCTATCCTTTAACCTTAAACAGGAACTCCAAGTGTTTATATGCTACTTCCCTGCTTATGTTTGTTTGATTGTTTCTAGGTTGCTATTATGGCCTTTTATTTGCTTAGTTGCTTGTGTTCCTGTTTAACCTAATCTTGTTTGAACTAAACTTCTCATTTCTTCTCCCAGTAATCCTACTGTACACGTCTGTTAAGGTTAACTTATCTTTCCTCGCAATGTGATCATGATATTGTTTATTTTCTCTTTTCTATAAAGATTGAACATTGGTTATATTGAACTTAACTATTTTCTTTATTAATCAACACCCTCAGCTGCATGCTTACTTGGTATCATGTCTCTTATCTCTTATCTTTAGGGTCATCATTCATCTTTGAAAAGCTGGCATGCATTTGATCCTTTAAGGAACCTAGCTACTCTGCCCTTAGTCAAATAATAACTTGTAAAAAAAAAAGAAGCATGATCATCCATGTAGTCATGTACTAACTTAGAACTAAGTTTTGAGTTAAACCTATCCTGATGTAGTGTTTTTCCCTCATCTATAACATTTTGCTTAAATTAATCCTACAAAATGTGTAAAGTTTTCCCTGTTTACATAAGAATCATTACTGCATTTGAAGTGTTTAAGTATCTGACTGAATGCTGCATCCCTTTGTTTAGTTTCTGATTATATATCTTGTCCATAACTACTCTAATCCTTGCTCTTTTGATAACTTTAAATCAAGTGTAATCCCTAAAGTCTCATAAGGATCATGGCTGATGTTATTTGAACTTGATGATCTGTTAGGCGTATGGTTTGTAGAAATCCTTAGGGATTCCATGCTGCAGTCTGTAAAGTGCATACATATTGAGAAAGTTGATCATGTCATAGATATCTTTGAAATCTCTCTATATGCTAAGTTGTTCTTGTATAGCTTTACCTTTCCTTGGAGTATAGCTTTGCTCTAAATTTGGACTTTTATAACAGGTTTGTGATGTTTGTGATGTTCACCTGTATGAGTTTCAGAACCGGATCTTTAGAATTTATGTGATACATGTTTGTTTTGTAATTCAGTAAACTATATGTTCTTATGATAGGAGGGAAAGTATATTTTGTGGTGGGCTATGCTATAGCATTTAGTTTACATTTAAAGTACCTCATTGGCATTTAAACCCGTAAGAAAAATATGTGGTTAGTGTTTAAGGGTGTTTACGAGCGGAGTTCGACTCTAGGTTGGGCTGCTCTCCCTCGAACAAGCATTACCCTGGGTCTTGAGTCCTTTGGGAACTTTGATGTGTCGGGGGATCCAAAAAGAGCATCGACCTTGGGTGGAGCTTCCTCCTTAGCCCTTAATTCATTGACGCATTTAGTTCTTTGGGGGTTTAGTGTTTAATGACAACGAAATATTTTCAATGTTAATTATTTGCAAAGTAGAACCACCACATTAATATAATTTCCCACAATATTGATTATTTTCTTGTTTAAATTATTTGTCTATATACCTGTCATGTATATTTGAATATGCTGAGAATGTGGAATATGTTTCTAATGACCTTCTTTTATTTTTTGGACATGTATACATTTGGACCTTTTTTTATTTTTTGGACATGTATACATTCAGGCCCAAACCAGCCTTGCTGCACCTTTGAAGAGTCCGATTTTCCTACAGTCGCGCCTCTCAAAGTGCTGGGCCTACCTTATTGAGGCCCAATCATTAGAGTCCAGTCCTCTCTCCTTACTTTTTTCGTTATTGTTCATTATTTACATAGCTTAGTTTACTGCCTTAATTATTTTTCGCTTACTGCCTTTGTTGTCTTATAATATTTTGTTATCATGTATTCAACACGAATATATTAGATTACGTACTTTACTTTCATGCTATAGTATTACATAAAATTTAGGCAAACCTTAATTACTACAGGACTTAAAAGAAAACAACTAGTAATTAATCTTCACCTCCTGTTAATTATAACTTTTCATCTTGCACACTCACTTTTCTTAAAGGTTTTGAAGCTCGGGTCATTAATCAGAACGGCAACCCGTTTTCAAAGAAATTAGGAAAGAATCAATGATTTTTCACTAACAAGGAATGAACCAGATTTTCATAAAAGGCAATAACGAACGATCACCCAAGCAAATTTTCAAAGGCTCGCCTTCTACAGAAATCTAAGAAAATCAAGGTACATTTGGAATTGATGTTCTTATGTATATTTTCTGGAAAAATTGTACAAGCCTAAAAGATAATCACTTTCTTGACTTAATAATTACAAGCCTTAAAATCTAGACCACTTTCAAAACTCTCTTAGTCTCCATTAACTCTTTTATAACCCCATACCCTTCTTAAATCTTACATACATACATTCCCTTCAGTATATAGTGAACCCTGCCTTAGTAATAATCAAGCACAGTATAAATAGTCGAGCCCTTAAAATTAGTCTAAGTCCTATGGAGCTACCTCAGGTAGATTTTAAGGGGTGACTAACAACTTTTTCTTAGAAGAACAAAAATTCTTACCCATAATCTCACCGGTTTGCAGACCTGTAATGAACATAACTTAGTAATTAAATAGGTACCCTAGTATACCTTTAAATATTAGGTGACGACTCTCTTTCATCAACAACAGAGAAACCACAAGTTGAATCATGTCTTGACTAGTGCAAAATAGGGTGCAACAATTATTATTATTATTATTATTATTATTATTATTATTATTATTATTATTATTATTATTATTATTATTATTATTATTATTATTATTATTATTATTATTATTATTATTATTATTATTATTATTATTATTATTATTATTATTATTATTACTATTATTATTATTATTTTTATTATTATTATTACTATTATTATTACTATTATTATTATTATTACTATTATTATTATTACTATTATTATTATTACTATTATTATTATTATTATTATTATTATTATTATTATTATTATTATTATTATTATTATTATTACTATTACTATTACTATTATTATTATTATTATTATTATTATTATTATTATTATTATTATTATTATTATTATTATTATTATTGTTATTATTATTATTATTATTATTATTATTATTATTATTATTATTATTATTATTATTATTATTATTATTATTATTATTATTATTATTATTATTATTATTACGCCGCAGCAGGATTTATTGGCTTTATTATTATTATGTGGATCGGGCTGCACGCCACAACATGCCTTATTGGCTTTGAGTAGCGCTTGGGCAAGATCCGCCCCTTCGGAGTCTGACATACCAGAGTGAGCGCATGCATAGTGATATATACACATGCTTTGGTGAGCGCTTATGAGCCATGCACCCATACATTGGTGAGTGATTGTGTGTGTGTGTGTGTGTGATTAAGTGGGCATTTTAGACAGACAACTTGAGTAAGTTGAGGGTGAGAGTATCTGGGGATATCACCGTAAAAATATTCATTTGACATGCATACTTGGCATGTAGGCATAGAGGTGCATTTTCCTCATGCTAGACGGTACTGTGATATTCATGATTTGACATGTAGGCATAGAGAGGTATATTCCTTATGGTAGACAGTATATGATAATTGATGACTTGACATGTATATTGACATGTAGCATAGAGATGCACTTTCCTCATGCTAAACAGGAATTCTTATTTGGTGTTGTGAATTGGAAATACAGTTCTTTTGATAAACTCATGTTCAGTTGATTGTTAGTGGCAAGATTTGAATTTTACTGTTATACCTAGAAAGCATGTCTACTTTTCCGTAACTGTGAACGAGCTGGGAATAATATCTTTTGAGTTATTACTTTTATTGCCTTCATTATTTTATACTCGGTTGTTATTGGCTATTAGTGTTGGACACTGACCTTCTTCCAAGCTTGTCACTGCTTTCAACCTAAGGTTAGTTTTGTTACTTATTGAGTGCATGGGGTCGGTTGTACTCATACTATACTTCTGTACCTTGCGTGCAGTTTTTGGAGCTGATATTGCTGTGTATGGCGGGAGCTGGTATTGAAAATGTACCTACGTTCTGGTGATCGCTGCCTCTTGTTCTTGGTCGCTTTAGATTTATAAACCTGTTTATGTATATTTCGAATATATGATGTATTTATTTCGTTCCAACTTTGTAAATTTTATGTATTAGAAGTTCATGACTTGTACTACCAGTCCTCGGAAAAATTGTATAAAATTCAGTTATTTTACCTTTTTACACTTATCATAATCATTAGGATTAGTCAAATCATAATAGTTTTTCATTATCAATAAATATGTTAAAAGAATTCATACCAAACAAATAAAATAAAGTAGGTAAGCATAATATCGTAAATCACAAGAGAAATTAGTGTGATACAATCAAACCTGATGGAAGATCTTTGAAATTTTCCCGTAACTTTAATATAAGGATAATACCTAAAAGCACTCTTAAACTTAGCTCGTATCATTAGTTCCCCCCTGAAGCTATGTTTAGTATCAGTTGCCCCTTATACTTGGCTATATGGTATCCCCTGAATGCTGACCTGACAAAGAGTGTGAATACACTCTCTTTTAGGTGCGTGAGAGTGCAAAAAAATCAACTTTCAAGTGATATATTTTTAACTGTTAATAGCCACATTATCATATACAATGATTTATTTGTTCCAGATGTGCAATTCTTCTTTCTTCATCTTAATATATAATGCATATGTTATCTCAATTTTATATAGTTTTTTTCTAAATTTCTTTTGTTGATTCAATAATTATTTATTTTAACTGCATATTTTTCTTTTTTTCAAGACAAATTTATAAATAAAAAAATCTGATTGAAATCTATTGTAGCTCAATAACAAAAGTTTAATCAAAAATAATAAGGGGTTACCAACTATACATTTCTTGTTATTTGTTCTTTTGATGAAATGACTATTTATTTTAAGGGTTTATTTTTCTTTTTTCGAGCCAAATCAATAAAAAAGCCTTGACTAGAGATTTATTCTGTTTAGCCAAATAAAAAAAGAATAGTCAAAATAGTGGAGTTGCAATTGTCTACTTATTTTTAATTTTTTTTAGATGTAATGCTTATTTTGTTTAAACTGTGTATTTTTTTCAGGCCAAGTCTGTAAAAAATACTTGGTTAGAGCTCTATTATATTTATTCAAGATAATATTTTTTAGCTGATTTATTTTTATATCTTTTTAAATGCAACGACTGTTTATTTTAACTATATATGTTTTCGAGCTAAATTTATAAAAAAAATACGTAAAACTCAATTATATTTAGCCAAATAAAATAAGTACCGTAAATAATAAAGTTCTAGCTAAGTTAAGTTTGACCCCAAAAAAGATGATCTAAATATTAATAAATTTAAAAAGGCAAAAAACATATTATATTATAAATAATCTCACATGGATATAATATCAACATAGAAGGTGAGTATATATCATTTTCGTGGGATGAGATTACACAAGAGATAAATGCTTTCAAATATCAAAGTGCAGAGAGTAATCAAGATTTAGCGAAGTTTAAGAAAGAAATAAAGACTTTTGAAACTTATGTTCTGAAATGAGCCATAAATATTTGTAACTATTAATCATCTTATTAAGGGTAGATTGAATATTTTAAAATTAAATTACTACTAAATATAAAAATATCTTTTTTTGAATTTATTAAAAAAATCACACAAATTGAGATGGAAAGAATATGATATTAAATTAAACTAAGACATAGAAAATGAAGTGAGGGCATAATTCAATGTTTTCACATGTTTGGCCTTAAGTAAGAGGGAGCCGGATTTTGGATTTCTACGACATCAGTACACCGCTAAAGAATACAGAAAAAGTAGTATTATCTAATAAAAATTGATCCCTTTGAGTAAATAATTTAACAATAAATTTAATATACTGTATAGGGTAAAATTGGTTTATATTAAATGTTCGAATGATTACATGACATGTGAAAACCATAGGCAGAAGGAAGATAAAGCATGTGGGAACCAAGACCGAAGACAACAACTTCAGTTGGCATCAGGTAGCTCCTGAAGAGAACATAGTCAACAGAGGCAAACAAATGTTTGTCACTAGATGGAATTGAATGAAAAATATTCCTCAGTATTAAATATGCAGCCGTTGGAGAGAATTTTGACATTCATGGTCTGCTGTTGCACATTTATCAATGGCCCCCATTATTGTCATTTAAGAGGGGCTTGATCCTAGGACCTTGTTCCCTAGATATAGCTATAAATAGGGAATTCAACAACTATTGTAAGAAACAAAATCTCTGGCAAAACTTATGCTACATATCATTCTCAAGCTAAATAATTGTCACGACCCAAAATCTCACTTGTCGTGATGGCGCCTATCTCAATACTAGGCAAGCCGAAAATCTCAATAATCCAACATATCTTTTAAATTTAAAAAATAAATAATTATATTCAGCGGAAGAAATCTCACAATTTCAAATATAACACTCCCAAAATCAGGTGTCACTGGGTAAATGAGCATCTAGTATGAGTACAATGATTGACTGATAAAAACCACTGTCTGAAAATATAGAACAGTACAATAATTGAAGAAAAAAGAGACAAGGTCAGCGGACGCCAAGCAGCTACCTTGATAGTCTCCAACTGATAGTACTCTGAAATCTAACAATCTCCGTGTCCGAAAGCACCTGGATCTGCACACGAGGTGCAGAGTATAGTATGAGTACAACTAACTCAATAAGTAACAAGACTAACCTCTAGGCTGAAAAAAATGATGAGCTCCGCAGGTACAGTCCAGTAAAAGTAAAGGTACAAAAATGTAGGCATACTTTCAAGTTCAACAGTTAAACTTAGTACAAGTGAAATAGATCAATACTGCATGATATGAGGAATATGACATCTTAGCAGAAAGACCTCATGTAAATACTGGTTACAAATTATCCGATCACTCGGTACTGTTTATGGCCAATCCAGCCCAGGGATGTTCCAACCTGTATATAAATACACATTGAGTGACAGTCAGTCACTAGTACCGTATAAGGCCAATCTAGCCCTGGGATAATTTATCCCTGTATATAAATGATACTGACAAGATCCATATCCAGATAACTCATTACAATACAAATAAGTAATACAAGTCCATGCCCTGAGAAAATCCATCCCAAATATTTATATAAGCAGTAAGTAAGGCAAGTCCATGCCCTGGGAAGTCCATCCCGAATATCGATAATCATCTACGCTCACTAGGGGTGTGTACAGACTACGAAGGGGCTCCTTCAGCCCAAGCATAATACAAAGCCAATATGGCCTACTGCAGGCGGGCAGTCCCGATCCGTATAATAACAAAGCCTTTAAGACCTGCTACAGGCGGGCAACCCCGATCCATAAAATAGTAAAGCCAATAAGGACTGCTGCAGGCGGACAAGTAATACAACTACAACATAACATATTTTGTCTTTCCCATTACCAATACACAACCCACACTATGTCTACGGAGCCTCTATGGATAAAGAAAAGTACAATGATAATGACGGCGACAAGGCCCCGGCTATACCTCAAACGAAATACACAAGGTACAAAAGATACATGACCCCACATCACTTATAATATGCCTCGTACACTTATTATCATATCCAATTGATATCCATTATATTAATATTCCTTGTCTTCAGACAAAATAATATAATGAGCGCACATCAACTTTCTTACTAGCGCTCAAGTATTTCGAAATTTTCTGGGGTGTTACACTGCTGCAGGCGGGCAGCCCCGATCCAGAACAATAATAATGTATAAAGCCATTCTGGCCTGCTGCAGGTGAGCAGTCCCGATCCATTTAATAATAACATATATAAAGCCAAATGGCCTGCTGCGCTGCGCAGCTCAATCCCATAAATATCCTCCTAATGGACAATTATTACTAAGTATGAAATGTATATTTTTTTTGAACAATTAATTCAACGACAACACGACCCCATGGGTCCTAAAATATCGGCAGGTATCCTAAACACGATATTTATCACAAGCCTCGGCTCAATTCCTCTAACACGTGCCACATGTTCAGATAATAACATGATTCTTAAATTTTACAACTTCACAGGATTTATTCAAGACACAATTTATGTGGTGCACGTCTGCATGTTTGTCACCTATCATGTGAGTCACCTTCAACAATTTATATCATACCAAATTCGGGGATTCATACCCTCAGAACCAAGTTTAGAAGTGTTACTTACCTCAACCCGTGTAATTCTTTATTCCGCTATTGTGATGACCCAAAATGTTATCTTTAAATTTAATAATTAATTATGTGTTCTAAGACCTCGAAAAGTACTATTTATTATTTTTCGACTTGTGTGCGCAATCCGTAAAATTTCATGGAAAGTCTTTATGTAAAAAATGGATTTAAAATGTGGATTAGAGCTTTAAAACTCAATTGAGTTGACTTTGGTCAACATTTTGAGCAAACGGACTCGGATCAGTATTTTGACAGTTTTGGTAGGTCCGTATTGTGATTTGGGACTTGGGCGTATGCCCGAAATCAAATTCCGAGGTCCCTAGCCCGAGATATGGAATTTTGAAGAAAAATTAAAATGTTTAAGTTCGAATAGTGACCGGATGTCTAATTATCTGAAAACGACCCCGAAATAGAATTTTGATGATTCCAACAGCTCTGTATGGTAATTTTAGACTTAGAAGCATGTTCGAAATTTTATTTGGAAGTCCGTAGTTAAATTAGGCATGAAATGGCTAAAAACAAGAATTTAAGTTTGGAGGTTTGACCGATAAGTTGACTTTTTGATACCGGAGTCGGAATACAGTTCCAAAAATTTTTATAGCTCCGTTATGTAATTTATGACTTGTGTGTAAAACTTGAGGTCAATCGGAGTTGATTTGATAGGTTCCGACATCGAATGTAGAAGTTGAAAATTCTTAGTTTCATTAAGCTTGAATTGGGGTATGATTCATGGTTTTAGCATTGTTTGATATGATTTAGAGGTTTGACTAAGTTTGTATGATATTTTAGGACTTGTTGGTATATTTGGTTGAGGTACCGAGGGCCTCAGGTGAGTTTCAGATGGTTAACGGATCAAAAGTTGGACTTAAAAAGCTGCTGCAATTTTCCCTTCTGCTGTATATTCTGGGATGTGATCGAGCCCCAGATCGAACCCAGATATCGAGCCCACGATCGAGGCCTGAGTCGAAGCCAGGGACGGGGCTCAGTATCGAATCCATGATCGAAGGTCCAGCTCGAGGACATGATCGAAGGTAAGGTTCGAGGGCTAGGATCGAGACCCATGCTCGATGCCCTGATTGAAGGCCCATGCTCGATGCCCTGATCGAAGGCTCAACCTCGATGTCCTGATCGAAGGCCCAACCTTGATGTCCTGATCGAAGGCCCAACCTTGATGCCCTGATCGAGGCCATGACCGAGGTCCAGGCTCGAGCCTGTGATCGAAGCCGCGATCGAGGCCCAGTTCCGAAGGCTACTGGGTAGTTTTATAAAAAGAGGGCATTCGTCCCATTTACCATTTTTGACGTACTTGAGCTTGAGCAGAGGTGACTTTTGGCAGAGTTTCAAGGGAAAAACATTGGGGGTAAGTGATTCTAACTTGGATTTGGTCTACATATACAAGTATATCATTGTTTTCACCATAAATTAGTGTTTTGAGATTTAAATTTGGAAATTTTTTAGAAATCTCATAGAAACGAATTTTTGAGATTTCGGTATCGATTCGGAGTCGGATTTGAATGAAACTGGTATCGTTGGATTCGTAATTGAATGGGTTGTCGGATTTCATAACTTTTGCCGGATTCCAAGATGTGGACCCCGTGAGCGAATTTTTAATTAATTTCGGGATCTTTTCTTTAAAATATAGTATTTTCTTATAAAATTGATTCCTATAATATTTAGTGATTGTATCGAATTATTTTGGCTAGATTCGAGCCAGACGGAATTGGATAATCGTGGAAAAGGCCTTATAGTGGATTAAATTGGAGCAAGACGAGGTATGTCTCTTGTCTAATCTTGTGAGGGGGAAATTACCTCATAGGTGATTAAGATTAAACAATTGTTGCTAAATTGTGGGGGCTACGTACGCATGAGGTGACGAGAGTCCGTGCGTAGCTACTATTAATGCTAAAGTCCGGGTAGTTTAGGACTCAAAGCATGCCTTACTTGTGTAAATTATATTCTTTGATTAATTAATATTAATTGATATATATTAATATATTGTGAATTGTTAGATAAAGATATTAAAGGATGGATATCTCATATGCTTAATTTTTGTTTAAATCAATTAATTATTAAAAGAAATTATTTTCCTCCCAAATTTATCTTATAATAAACATACTCTCCTTCCGGAGGCACATAAGAAAATGTCCTCCTTTCTTGTGTCGCAGACCGAACGCCTCGGCAGGATAGATGCATCTATGGATCACGCCGCACGTCCCTCGACAGTGTACACGACACTCTGGATCGGGCCGTACGTCCTCGGCAGAAATCGTGCTTAATAATAATAATTACACGATACTTTAATAATTTATTTCAGCTTATGAAGCTAATTAATAAATTGAAAAATCTTTGAAATTTAATGAATTATTATTCTTGCTTGTTAAGGAATTAATTGTTACTCCTGTGAATGAGGTTTAATTGATAAATTGGAAATTATTTGAATTGAGGAAATTTAATTAATATATTGAGAATTGTTACATTTGAAGGAAATTTGATTATTTCTGTTGATTAAATAGATTATTGTAAATTCTGTAAATCATGCTGATTTAAATATCCTAGTTTTATTTCAGTTATTATTATTGACCCTTTGTGAGTGTCAAAGTCGGCCATCTCGTCTCTACCACTTCGAGATTAGGCTTTATACTTACTGGGTACATGTTGTTTACGTACTCATACTACACTTACTGCACTTTTTTGTGCAGGACCTGAGACAGGTACTAGTGGAGGACCTATCATCACATACCCACGTCATCCCGAGGCATAGTGGTGAGCTGCCTTTGTGAGCCGTTATGCAGCTACCAGTGTCTCTTCTTATATTTACATTCTGTCTATTTTATTTCAGACAGTATTTGGAGTTTTGTATAATCTACTAGATGCTCATTCACTTGTGACACCAGGTCTTGGCACACACATTGGTAGAGTTTGTGTTTATATTTTCTTGGTTTTAAATTTTATCAATGTATATTTAATTTATTAGTTGGCTTGCCTAGCTGTAGTGTTGGGCGCCATCACGACCTACAGGTAAAATTGGGTCGTGACAGCTATGACCTTGTTATGAGAATTGGTCTCCGAAAGCCTCGTATCTATCCACAATTAATTCGATTCAGTCAATACTAATTATCGTAATTAATTCCATAAGGAAATACTAATTTTTCCCAATAAAATCCGAAATTAAGTCAAAAATGGCCCGTAGGCCCCCCATCTCGGAACCCAACAAAAGTTACAAAATATGAATGCCCATCCAACCACGAGTCTAACCATATAAATTTCATCAAATTCCGACATCAACTCGAATCTCAAATCTTCAATTAAAGTCTTTGAAGATTTTTACCATTTTCAACCCAATCTTTACCCATTTGAACTTAACACTCTTTTCATAAACCTTATTGATACGTATAAATAATACTCTTATATCCAAGAATCATACTCTTAATCACCCATCATTACCCAAACTCGTAATTGAAGATTATAGGTTAGAACCTTACCTCTTTGATGAAGAACTTGAGGGATTTCTTGTTGGATTTCAAGGCTTGGATAAGAATTTGATGAACAAGACACTTTATTTACTTCCTCTCTCTTAGAACACTCTCACTTCTCTCTAAAATCATCAGATAATTGCCCCAAAATATGCCCCAAAACCTATTTATCAAAATGGGGTCGGATTATAAAAATAGAAAAATTACCCCTCCGAAAACAGGTATGCGGGTCGCACAATGGACCGCAAAATCGCTTCCGAAAACCGTGCTGGGCTGGGCATATCGGCGACCATTTTGTGGTCGCACAATGTGTCATTATGCGATCGCATAATGATTTTACGGTCGCACATCTGACCGCAGAATCGCATTGTTTTTCCAGCTTTTGGTAATTTGGTCATAACTTCTTGTAGGAATGTCCAAATGGCAAACAATTTGATGCGTTGGAAACTAGACACATAGACCTTTCATTTGATATGTAATACACCATATAAAGCATGAGAGGTATGCTCATTTGAAAATTGGTCTTGTGCGAACTCACTTGAAACTTTAGTCTTATGAATTTTTCAACTTCTACAATCGATGCCGAAACCTATCGAATCAAGTCCGATTGACCTCAAATTTTGCAAAAAGGTCATAAATGACATAATGAAGCTATTCCAATTTCCAAAATCGGATTCCGACCACGATATCAAAAAGTCAGCCCCCGATCAAACTTTTCAAAAATTCAACTTTCGGCATTTCAAGCCTATTTCCACTACGGACCTCCAAATAATTTTTGGGACACGCTCCTAAGTCCAAAATCACCATATGGAGCTATTGGAATCATCAAAATTAAATTCCTAGGTCCTTTACACATAAGTCAATATCCGGTCAACTTTTCCAACTTAAGTTTTCAATTATAAGACTAAGTGTCTCATTTCACTCTGAAATCCTTCCGGACCCGAACCAACTAACCCGATAAGTCATAAATTAACTGCAAGGCATAAATTGAGCAGTAAATGGGGGAACGGGGCCATAATACTCAAAACGACCGGCCGGGTCCTTACATTCTCCCCACTTAAACATACGTTCCTCCTCGAACGTGCCAAGAGTTGTTTCCAAGCAACCAAATTACTATTCCATCTTATCACGCACGTACCTGGGGGTGATCCCACGTCACCCTATTCCACATAGGCCTGACAACACAATACATTTGAAAATACTTAATTTAACCTTAGCCCAAAAACCTTGGAATTCAATTCCCAACCTTCAGAATTTCTTTTCAAGACACGAATATTACATTTACACACTGTATGAGTCTGAACAAGATGCATCGAGCTATAACTATAATCACGAATATAATCACCCAACATATTACACAACTCGCTCTCTCGTAGCACCATTCCTGATCACAGTAACTACTCCAAACCAACCAAGTACTAGTATAAAACCTCATATCAAGCCAAACCTTGTTCCAAAAACCTTCGTACACTGCCAATGATGAAAGAAACAATCATAAACTCATAATCATTCATCAGATCAACTAGCC
The DNA here is from genome assembly GCF_000715075.1 of Nicotiana tabacum. Taxonomy (NCBI): domain Eukaryota; kingdom Viridiplantae; phylum Streptophyta; class Magnoliopsida; order Solanales; family Solanaceae; genus Nicotiana; species Nicotiana tabacum. The sequence goes on along the minus strand of NC_134094.1, from coordinate 79,553,889 downwards.
ATGGAGCTCTCTCGCCTCAACCAGAACCATAATCACTTTCTAAGCCATTTCAATATTATACTCCTGGATATACCGTAATCAAACCTGATAGTACTCGTTCTAGGTCCAGTGACCTTATATTATTAAACACAACTATCCCATTGACATGCCACACCAATACAACTCAATCCACAATTGCACAACCTTGTAACCAAAATGGAAGATGTGTCAAAGTAAAGGACCGTATTTTAAGTTCAAAAAGAATCACCACAACCGTCATGCTATAAGCTCATTATATATAGTAGAACCAAGACATACAAATTTACTAACAGTAACCAGCTCTTCTAAAGCTCACATTAACATCACTCGCACGGACAACTCACGTGCTATAGTATCAATATCTGGACCCACACGGACAACTCATGTGCCAATAATATAAATATCTAGACCCGCACGGACAACTCACGTGCCAAAAATATAAATATCTGGACCCGCACGGACAACTCACGTGCCAAAAATATCAGTACATGGATCCGCACGGACAACTCACGTGCCAATAACATAATCCGCCTGGAATGGTCACAGGCCTCTAATCCAAGCATATCATACAGGAGCAATCAAATAAGTACACATGAACCATCATAACTGATCACAACTCTAACATTCGAATGACTATCACATCCTTCATGCACGCTCATCACACCAGGAATATTTTCATAATTCTTCTGTGCCCCATATCAATAATCTGAATATCAACAGCCTATCAACCAGGAGAGTACCGCAATACCAATGGACATCTGTAACTCAAAACATAATGCTCCTTTCAACCGCACACCCTTCTCAGGGATTACCGAGCAACTATAACATTCACCTAAGTATATAACACTGACCGTTCCATTTAGAATCCGTGATCTTACTTTGAAGAATGCACTGCCACCTCGTACATATAAATCTAAATCCCGCATAACACACCACATCTATTATGTCATCATGTGACAAGAACAAGAATCCCATTATCAACTATGAGTCGCCATCAAATTACATACCCGGTTAGTTAGAAACCTTCCTATTGCTTCCTCCGAGGAGAAAATCACGATACACAACACGTTTCCCACACCAGTAGAAAATATCCGGTTCAACCCCTGGTAGAAACCATCAAGAATACTTTGAAATCCATCTGCACATAACCAAACTATTAGAATTAAATTCCTCTAACTCGGCCAAACCATGTAGGTAACCAAAACCCAAGAATATTGCCACCAAAACATCTGTTGAGTCTCACCACATCATAATTACCCCTATAAATACCACAACCGAAACACCAACTCTGAAAATACCTTATTTGAGTCTAAGGCTATTTCATTCACATTCCTGATACCGAAATATAAAATCCATAATGATATACAAAAATGCCACACAATTCTCGACGCCATCCAACTTAAATCTCAGATTTTAGCCATAAACAAATTCGCCAAAAATTCTCAATTGTTACATATTAATCTCCAATCCATTAGAACTTTCCCGAGAGTCACCCCCTTTGTTCAAAACCATATTACACCGCCCAAATGGGCCAAAAGTCACGTGCCTCATTAGCACAACAACACTCAAAGATGTAACTCTACTTTAATACTACCTATCAAATTCATACTCCGTGCGCACTACATCATTCAAAAATAACAACTCACCCATCCCATGATTTTCATATACTCATAAAGTGTAATATAACCCGTATCCAGAAATTTCCTTACTCGAGTCATTCTCGAACTCCACCTCTACAAGTCATCACTGATTCCCAAGTATACTTCAGACCAAAACAAAGAATTTGACACATAACCATGAATTGAATTGTCAATAGCAGGCTCCCCCACTTGGCTCAAAGCCATAGATTAAAATACTTGATAACTCATAATACCCATACTTTATTGCTGCCTTAATACCGCAGTCAGTTCAACGAAAAATCTTCTCAAGCTCAAGATACACCAACCATAAAATACCTCAATCATCTGCTAATCTCGCATTCATTCTCATAACATTCAAGTCAACATTCTCAACCAGATTCAAACTCAAGTCTCAACACATACACCCCACTGGCAGAAAATAAACTCTCTATTCACATCATAAGGAACACACTTATATAAATTACTCCGCAGGAGATAACCCACCTGCTTAGTCTCAAATTGGCATCTTGTTATACCCTTTCGCAACCACAATTACTATGAAATTAGTTAATCTTTCTGAGTCAAAACTAATTAACCACACACAAGAATTTAAGTTTCCCCAAAATTTAACAGCATGAAGAATCTTTCAAAACATTCACACTCGAGATTGTACGTCACATCAAACGAAAATAAAGCACCCAATGGCCTTCCTTTACATTTCAAGGAAACACTTCTTGTCAGATTCAAATCGTCTTAACACATCCCGCAGTCACATCATACTCATCACAAAGCCATTCCACCGCTCATCGAGCCACAAATTCCACTTTTAAGGACATTACCAGACATATGAGTCCAAATGTACATGTTATAACTGAAGCTACTGAGCCTAAGTTGCGGTCTAAACCTGGCCTCAATTCCTCCAGACTGGCCCATCACCAAAACATAGAATACACATCTTGAACCTCATTCATAGAATCACAAGCCAGCGATGCACAACTGATACCGAGCGTTCATGTGCGCATACGAATGCGTGGAAGAAATTCAAAGAGTTATGTTTCAAGATGAATCAATTCCGCACGATAGAATACAAGAAAGTGAAATTTTCCTAAGGTTTTGGCAGCCCCTCGAAGATAAGTACAGATGTCTCCGTAGCGATCCACAAGACTCTACTAAACCTGCTCATGACTCGTGAGACCTATGTAACCTAAAGCTTTAATACCAACTTGTCACGACCCAAAATGTCACCTGTCGTGATGGTGCCTATCTCAATATTAGACAAGCTGAAAATCTCAATAATCCACCATATATTTTAAATTTGAAAAATAAATAATTAAATTCAACGGAAGAAATCTCTCAATTTCAAATATAACACTACCAAAAGCCGCAGTCACTGAGTACATGAGCATCTAATATGAGTATAATGATTGACTGATAAAAACCACTGTCTGAAAATATAGAACAGTACAATAATTGAAGAAAAAAGAAACAAGGTCAGCGGACGCCAAGCAGCTACCTTGATAGTCTCCAACTGATAGTACTCTGAAATCTATCAATCTCTGTGTCCGAAAGCACCTGGATCTGCACACGAGGTACAAAGTGTAGTATGGGTACAACTAACTCAATAAGTAACAAGACTAACCTCTGGGCTGAAAGAAATGATGAGCTCTGCAGGCACAGTCTAATAAAAGTAACGGTACAGAAATGTAGGCATGCTTTCAAGTTCAACAGTTAAACTCAGTACAAGTGAAATAGATCAATACTGCATGATATGAGGAATATGACATCTCAGTAGAAAGACCTCATGTAAATACTGGTCACAAATTATCCGGTCACTCGGTACCATTTATGGCTAATCCAGCCCAGGGGTGTTCCAACCCGTATATAAAAATACACATCGACTGACAGTCAGTCACTCAGTACCGTATAAGGCCAATCCAGCCCTGGGATAATTTATCCCTATATATAAATGATACTGACAAGATCCATGTCCAGATAACTCATTACAATACAAATAAGTAAGGCAAGTCCATGCCCTGAGAAAATCCATCCCAAATATGTATATAAGCAGTAAGTAAGGCAAGTCCATGCCTTGGGAAGTCCATCCCGAATATCGATGATCATCTATGCTACTGGGGGTGTGTACAGACTCCGATGGGCTCCTTCTTCCCAAGCGTAATAGAAAGCCAATATGGCCTACTACAGGCGGGTAGTCCCGATCCGTATAATAACAAAGCCTATAAGGCCTGCTGCTGGCGGGCAGTCCCGATCCATAAAATAGTAAAGCCAATAAGGCCTGCTTTTCACGCCCCAAAACCGAGGAGTGAGACCGGCGCTCAACCGAGTGAATCAGACCGAGCAAGCCTGTTAGATTTCATTCTACCCAAACTCATCCACGAATGGAGATAATACATATTTTTATTAATTAGACAAAATGGTGTGCACGTCTACAATAGCAATTCATTTTGAATAGCTTCATCATTTTTAATATCTCAAATGGACAAGCAATACAACCACAACATATCATATTTTGTCTTTCCCAGCACCAATACACAACCCACACTATATCTACAGAGCCTCTATGGATAAAGAAGAGTACAATGATAATGCCGGCAACAAGGCCCCGGCTATACCTCAAAACAGAATATATAAGGTATAAAAGATACATGACCCCACATCACTTATAATATGCCTCGTACATTTATTATCATATACAATTGATATCCATTATATTAATAGTCCTTGTCTGCACACAAAATAATATAATGAGCGCACATCAACTTTCTTACTAGCGCTCAAGTACTTCAAAATTTTCTGGGGTGTTACATTCTCCCCCACTTAAGAACATTCGTCCTCGAATGTTTGACAAGTCACTTCTAAGAATAGAGTTATCCTTCTACCTCCAAACATTATACATAGGCACTTATGACTACATCTATCTCATACTTCCTTTCCAAAATTTCAACTTACTTATGGCCCTTAAAATTTGGCTATCTTTACAAATTCATATAACTTTTGGTAGAGTTTTCCCTGTAATGGGCTTATCCACCTATCAGAGAATCACCAAAATCATCCTATCAACACATCCACAACTCGACAAAGCATCACCATGTATATCAACATCACAAATCTCATCATTACAGGCATTATATTATCAAGAGTGATATCTGGATATGAGCTGCACATATTTAAATTATATCACATAGAAAGTACCTTTCAAATCACCATCATTTGACTATACACTCAAGTGAGAACATTTTATTTCCTTAACACTTTTGGCCCTCAAGGTGGCCTCCTCGACTTACTGACTTCGCCATAACATATTAACGGAGGCAATCTCAACTCCCAATTTTATCTAACAAGGATGACAAATAGATATCCCTCATAAGCCAATTATTCATTAACTTCACCTTCTCTAGCTTCCATCGGAACGATAGACAAAGGATTTCCAACTACCCTCTTAGACATAGACACATGAAACACCGGGTACACGAAGTACAATAATAGGGAAACATCATATTCATAGTTTGGCCTATTTCCTTCAAGATTTCATAAGGCCTAATGTGACTACACATACTTTACCTTCCTTAACAATTCACCCAATATATTCATAGAGAAAATCTTTAGAATAGCCCGTTCACTTTCTTCAACTCTAAATCCTTACGCCAAACACCCAAACTAAACCTTTGGAGACCTCCAACAATTACTCTAAGATGTGCTAGCTTGAATATGACCATAAAAATTCCTATCCATTATATTTGATCACTGGATGATGATGCTTCTTTGACATGTTTGAGCCTTCAACCCCCACTGGTTTCTATGATTATGAACAACGAGGTTCAAGATTGGCTAAAATTATTCAAAAGTCCATCAAGGTACTGAGCACGACATTTCAGGAGGTTATATCCTAAGAGACATGAAGGTTACTACCAATAGTGCTGACATTGCTAATCATTGTGATGATATCATTGATTCGACACATAAGGCATAGAGTTGCCTAGAGGCATAAATGATCATCTTGCCATATTTCATCATTAGTGGAACATCTATATTAGATTTCTCTTTCATATGACCTCCTAGGAATTGAGTTCTACAAAATTTTCCTTGATACAATTACAATCTTATTAGTAATTGCAATTTATTTTTCCAAATTTCCCAACAAAAGACATTACTAGGTCAGTTTTCTAATGGGACTATCTGTTTCAAATGAATAACATCTACTACCTTGCGCGCACACCCTAATAACATTAACCTACATGGCATTGCCTCAATATGTGAAGTAACATCGTTCTCATACCTTTCTTAGCCACCCTCTTTTCTCCTTATAAGTCTTATAGGATTTTAAGAAATAACTCTACTTCCCCTGTGAACATTCTTACGATCCCTCTTTACTGCTAAATACTTCCCAAAACACATATCAACACCCTTCATATATATTTACTTCAATAAAAGTCATTGGCCCGAACATGGCCTTTTCTAAAACATGAGATCCTCCTAAATTCTTCAACGATGCCTTCTTGTTTTCCTTATAAGTGTAGGACTTAGTCCACCTGATTCCATCTTCGATGAGTAACTCACCTTATTCCTAGTATTGTAGTCACCAATAGTGTTTTCTGGTATTGCAGCGTAAGAGCTATCATGTTAAACATGTTTGGTTCGTAACAAATGTTCATCCTGTCTTAATCTGTTTCAAACATTTCCCCTTTGGTCTAGACAATATATTGGTGCTATATTTCCTTTGTGACTAGAGCATTCACTCCCATCCCATTTTGCCCTTAATTCATAGTTGACAACCTTATTGTGCCACACACGTGTTTGCCTCCCATGAACTCGTAGTATCATTGTGCCTAGTTTGTTGAGTTTATCACACTACCACTTCATCACCAATAGTCTCACTTTCCAATGTAATATGTAGACATGAACTCCCTCTATATCTTTTAGTTGCTATTCAGTGTTACTCAAGTCGGCTGCATTACAGTTGATCTTGTATATCTTCTATTAACACTTGTGCTCTAGGCGAGTCCATCATTCTGATACGAACTATTTTGCGATAACCATCTTGCTCATTCTTTTCCAATTCTTCTCGCCTCATTCTTCCTAGTTAGTGAATAACCATGCGTTCTTTCATATGTTACGTGGTCTTTTCCCTTAGTTGGGAATTCATCATGCTTGCCTCTCGACACTTGTTGGGATATCCGTGGGAAAGTGTGTTCATCCGTTTATCACTTAACACTTCTTTTCTTGTAAGATTCTTAAGAGACACTCCATCAAGTACCGATGTACTCTTGGGTTATTATAACATCACATTTATCTCTCCCACTCGTTCTGTCTTTCTTAAAGACTTGGAACTTTAGCTAAATCACAAATCCATGATTAACTCATTCTAAGAACTCGCAAGCTTTTCACATTTGATCTGTAGTACTTCCTTGGGTTCCATTGTCCCTGACTCTCTAATAAGTATAAAACCCTATTGCAAACCTTACTCTTAGTTTCTAGTATCGTTGATCTTGTCATGTATATTGCCACGTACGAAGAATTTACATTTCTTAACCTTCCACATTATTTTCGTACTAGTGGTTTATCATCTGCATATCCTCTTAGAGAATCACGTTACCTCATACCACTTTTCTAGACTACACATGTCTTCAATAAAATATGCAAAAATCATAGTTACACAGCCCAATTCTCGTTTTATTGAACTTAAGTAGCCTCACCATGGCCCTTCCCTCCCCACTTGGGGTGAATGTTTCCCATTTCGACACAACTTTTGAATTTATCAATTTGAGGAACACATGTTTCACATCTCTAGTCCTCCTGTATATGATTGACTATTAGGGAGATTTAAGTCCCCATGGTATTAACCTCATAAGTTCTCTGTTCTTATTCAGCCACATAAGCTTGGGATCCAAATCCCTCGTGTCAATGTCCTTTTTGCAGTGTAACACCATTTCGCACATTCCTGGGATTTTTATAATATTCATAGTGCTAGGGTCTTCTCATTGTTGGTTCAATTGACTCTCCTTTCATAACTTCTTGTCTCCCATGAAAGACGTACACATTTATCATTACTCTCCAGGATATGCCTTTCATATATCACGTGCCTATGTAACAAATCTACATCTTAGAATCATACACATGGTTCCCACACTATCCACTTGTACTAGTTAAGCTTAGGTCTCATTTATCACGCCAAAGCCTCTTTGGAGGTGGGTAATCATTTCTGGCGCTCTTCTCATATAAAGTATGCTCATGATACTATATTGTTGTCTCATATGGTCATACTATTCATTCAACATGATACATGTGGCATCTGTTTAATATTCAGGCCTTTACCCCTTCGCCATGTCACATGACAACATTACTCGGAATAAACCAAAAGAGCATTTAAACTTACCTTGAACCTCAACGCACAAGTTGGAGGAAGAACAGTTTCATAACCAGTTTCATCGCACGATTCAGAATATCAAAGAAGGGTATTATTCCTAAATGTCCAAGTAGCCTCCAACTTATAAATGTGGTAGACAACACACCGATAAGAAGGACTCTACTAGACACGGCTCCGAGACATCCTAGGACACTTTAAAACCTTAGGCTCTGATACCAAGTTTGTCACGGCCCAAAACCGAGGAGCGCGACCAACACTCAACCGAGTGAACCCGATCAAGCAAGACTGTTAGATTTCATTCAACCCAAACTCATCCACAAATGGAGATAATACATATTTTCATTAATTAGACAAAATGGTGTTCACGTCTACAATACCAATTCATTTCCAATAACTTCATCATTTTTAATGTCTCAAATGGACAAGTAATACAACCACAATATAACATATTTTGTCTTTCCCATTACCAATACACAACCTACACTATGTCTACGGAGCCTCTATGGATAAAGAAGAGTACAATGATAATGACGGCGACAAGGCCCCGGCTATACCTCAAACGAAATACACAAGGTACAAAAGATACATGACCCTAAATCACTTATAATATGCCTCGTACACTTATTATCATATCCAATTGATATCCATTATATTAATATTCCTTGTCTTCAGACAATAATATAATGAGCGCACATCAACTTTCTTACTAGCGCTCAAGTATTTCGAAATTTTCTGGGGTGTTACACTGCTGCAGGCGGGCAGCCCCGATCCAGAACAATAATAATGTATAAAGCCATTCTGGCCTTCTGCAGGCGGGCAACCCCGATCCATTTAATAATAACATATATAAAGCCAAATGGCCTGTTGCGTTGCGCAACTCAATCCCATAAATATCCTCACAATGGACAATTATTACTAAGTGTGAAATGTATATTTTTTTTTGAACAATTAATTCAACGACAACACGACCCCATGGGTCCTAAAATATCGGCACTTAGCCTAAACACGATATTTATCACAAGCCTCGGCTCAATTCCTCTAACACGTGACACATGTTTACAAGTTCACAGGATTTATTCAAGACACAATTTCTGTGGTGTACGTCTACATGTTCGTCACCTATCATGCGAGTCACCTTCAACAATTTATATCATACCAAATTCGGGGATTCATACCCTCAGAACCAAGTTTAGAAGTGTTACTTACCTCAACCCGTATAATTCTTTATTCTGCTATGCCCTTGCCACGAGAATTGGTCTCCGAAAGCCTCGTATCTAGCCACAATTAATTCGATTCAATCAATACTAATTATCGTAATTAATTCCATAAGGAAATACTAATATTTTCCAATAAAATCCGAAATTAACTCCAAAATTGCCCGTGGGCCTTCCGTCTCGAAACCCGATAAAAGTTACAAAATATGAACGCCCATCCAACCACGAGTTCAACTATATAAATTTCACCAAATTCTAACATCAACTCGACCCTCAAATCTTCAATTAAATCTTTGAAGATATCTACCATTTTCAACCCAATCTTTACCAATTTGAACTCAACACTCTTTCCATAAACCTTACTGATACGTATAAATAATAATATTCTATTCAAGAATCATACTCTTAATCACCCATCATTACCCAAACTCGAAATTGAATATTATGGGTTAGAACCTTACCTCTTTGATGAAGAACTTGAGGGATTTCTTGTGGGATTTCAAGGCTTGGATAAGAATTTGATGAACAAGACACTTTATCTACTTCCTCTCTCTAGAACACTCTCAGTTCTCTCTAAAATTATCAGATAATTGCCCCAAAATATGCCCTAAAACCTATTTATCAAAATGGCGTCGGGTTATGAAAATAGAAAAATTACCCATCCGAAAACATGTATGCGGTCGCACAATGGACCGCACAATGGGTATGCGGGTCGCACAATGGACCGCAAAATCGCTGCCGAAAATCGCACAATGCGGGTCGCACATCTGACCGCAGAATCGCATTTGTTTCTAGCCTTTGGTAATTTGGTCATAACGTCTTGTAGGAATGTCCGAATGGTGAACGGTTCAAAGCGTTGGATACTAGACACATAGACCTTTCTTTTTATAGGTAATACACCATATAAAACTTCGTATTATGAGAGTTATGCTTATTTAAGTTAGGTGTTGTGCGAACTCACTTGAAATTTTAGTCTTATGAAATTTCCAACTTCTACATTCGATGCCGAAACCTATTGAATCAAGTCCGATTGACCTCACATTTTGCATACAAGTCATAAATGACATAATGAAGCTATTCCAATTTCCAGAATCGGATTCCGACCTCGATATCAAAAAGTCAACCCCCTAGTCAAACTTCCCAAAAATTCAACTTTCGGCATTTCAAGCCTAATTCCACTATGGACCTCCAAATAATTTTTCGGACATGCTCCTAAGTCCAAAATCACCATACGGAGCTATTGAAATCTTCAAAAGTAAATTCCGAGGTCATTTACAGATAAGTCAATATCCGATCAACTTTTTCAACTTAAGTTTTCAATTATAAGACTAAGTGTCTCATTTCACTCTGAAATCCTTTCGGACTCGAACCAACTAACCCGATAAGTCATAAATTAATTGCAAGGCATAAATTGAGCAGTAAATGGGGGAACGGGGATGTAATACTCAAAACGATTGGCCGGGTCGTTACAATAATACTTTATTTTCTCCCTAATATTGTTCTTATTGCTGTCTCCGGAAGCTTTGCTCCTAGAACCAGGCGGCCTGCTATTTATTTCGATTTCAAAGTTAAGTCTTAATTTTTATTTAATTTATTTATCATTTTGGGATCAAATGAGTTCGCTTGTCTATAAACCACGTAAAAAAATCAACTGTACCATTTTACGGGTAAACAATTTGGCACCCATCGTGGGGCTTAGACAACTGCGTAATTGAGTTAATCATTGCATCTATTACTAACTTGCTTGATTCTTTGTTTCATAGCAAAAATCATAAAATAATGGCTGTTAACGATGTCAACATCGCACATATTGTTGAGGCATAAGAGAATCTGCCTCAACACGAGGATTCGATCAGTGACACCTGCAACGAGGGGGATATAGCAACTCTGATCCATGGCAGTCAATATCCCCGACACGTGCGGGAAACGACTCCTGATGACGAGCATATTGCGGAAACGGTGAGGATCTTGAGAGAGCAGCAAAAGGCCATCATGGGCCATCTCTTAAGGCAAGACCATGCCATGACAAAACTAAAGCAGGCATTGTCAGGTGCTTCCAAAAACATGAATGGAAGGGGCCCTATATGTCTCGGCGCTCCCACAAATCAAACAGCTCTAAAAGTTGATAACAACACCCTGAGGGGTGAGGTTGACTTGGCGGAGCCGGGGGGATTGGCAACGGATCTGGTAACGATAACGGCAATGATCCCTTCAAAATCGAACTCATGAGATTCATGAGGTAAATTAATGAGCTGATGGATTAGAATGCAAAAGTGTTCCTCGCTCAAATGGACCAAATTCCGGGTCCACCACCAGTACTGAAGTGCCCGAATTCGAAAAAGTAAACTCAATTATCGTTCATACCGAGTGCAGCACCAGAGTGGATTCCAAAATGGTTCAAAATTCTGGATGTACCAAAGTATGATGGGACTTCGGGACCCTCAGAAGCACATCACAACTTATACAAAGGCAGTGAAAGGAAATGACTTGGCTCAAAATGAGATTGAGTTGGTCCCACTGAAGAAGTTCGAAGAAACTCTCACGAAGGGGGCCTTGACATGGTAGTCACTCTTACCCAAACGCTCAATAGATTCCTTTGAGATGCTACAGATTGTTTCATCAAGGCCCATGCCGGGGCCAGGAAGGTACATGCCCGGAAGGTGGACATATTCAGAATTTCCCAAGGAGAGTCCGATTTTATGCGTGAGTTCGTGATCAGGTTTTAGAAAGAAAGGATGTTGTTACCTGGTCGTGCTTGATGAATGGACGGCTAAGGAATTTACTAAGGGGTTGAACCCGCGGAGCTCCGAAGCTTCCCGTAAGCTGAAAGAAAGCCTGCTCGAGTTCCAAGAAACCATATGGGCGGATGTCCATAACCGCTATGAATCAAAGATAAGGATGGAAGATGATCAGCTCGGGTTCCTGGCATCATCTAAGCGTTGGGATCGAGAAAGGAACATGAATAAATCAAAAGATGATTTTGATGTGTATCGACAAATTTCCAAGGGTCGATTCTTGCCCTACGAGAGGGCCAAAGGGCACGACAACAAGGGGTTTCGGTCAGCGGATAGGTTCGCCCCCGATAGAAGAATTAACAACGGCAAGAACAACAGGTCATTGCAAGACAAAGAGGTATCGGGTTCCTGGGATTCCACTTATCCCAGGATATCAGACTATAACTTCAATGTTAGTGTAGTAGAACTGATGTCGGCGATGAGAAATATTAAGGGAGCGCGATTACCGAGGCCAATAAGATCCAATCCCAGCTAGAGGGATGCTAATTTGTGGTGCGAATATCATGGGACTAATGACCACCGAACTGGGGACTTTCGACATCTGCGCGAGAAGGTGGCAACGCTATTGAATAATGGCCATCTCAGGGAATTCCTAAGCGACCGGGCCAAGAACAATTATGGCCACAGTCGAGACAACGCAGATCCCTCAAGGATAGGGAAGACCCTTCTCGACAGACTATCAACATGATTTTCGAAGGGAACTAGATCAACGGTGTAACTTTCTTGGTAGCCCAGAAGAGAAAAGTATCAGTGACTCATAGCAAGAGACTCCAGGAAGTCGCCGAAGATGACATCACCTTCATGGAAGTGGATGCCGATGGACTTCTTCTGCCACACAACGATGACCTAGTAATTTCTCTTAATGTTATAGATGTCAAAATTAAACATGTTTTGGTTGACCTAGGAAATTCAGCTAACATCATTTAATGGAGAGTGCTGGAACAAGCCAAACTAACCGGAAGCATCATTCCGGTAACAAAACTTCTCGTCGGGTTCAACTTAGCATGTGTGACAACCCGAGGGGAGATCTTGCTGTCCACGAACGTCGAAGGGGTCATAAAGACTATTTTATTTTAAGTAGTGGACGACGACATTGGCCACAACATAATTCTTGGCAAACCATGGCTTCAATAGATGAAGGGCGTACCATCGACATACCAGCAACTGCTGAAATTCCCAACTCCAGAGGAAATCAAACAAACAAGAGGAGATCAACCGGCAGCAAGGGAAATGAACGCGGAATCGGTTTCCAGCAGTAAATGGAAGGAAATCGATGCATTGTAATTATAGGAACCGACGCTTGCTTCCGAACCGAACGAAGATGACAAAAAGGAGGAGCCGTCTAAATCCCACTAAGTAACAAGATATTTTCAGGTACCGAAAGAAACAGACACGAACAAATCCACTGCAGAAGAACTCGAACAAGTGGCTTTCTTCGAGAAATTCCTAGAGAGAAAATTCCACTTGGGGATAGGACTCAACCTCGAGCTCATGTAAGGATTTATTAAATTTCTTAAAGCTAACGTTGATTGTTTCGCATGGTCGCAGGCGGATATGATATGTATCCCGCTAGAGGTGGTTGTGCACAAGCTAAGCCAGGACCCAATCATCCCATCAATAAGGCAGAAAAAGCGCCCAATAGTCGAGGTCAGAAATAGATTTGTTAAAGAAGCAGTAACTCGGTTACTTGACATCGGTTCAATACGGGAGGTAAAGTATCACGACTGGATATCTAATGTAGTTGTAGTTCCAAAAAAGAATAATAAATTTTGAATGTGCGTAGATTATACGGACTTAAATAAGGCGTTCCCAAAAGACTCATTTCCACTACCAAACATTGATCAAATGATTAATGCAACGGACGAACACAAGTTGATGAGTTTCCTCGATGCCTATTACGGGTAAAACCTAATTAAGATAAACTTGGAGGATCAGGAAAAAACTTCATTCATAACAAACTTTGGCACATATTGCTACAATGTGATGCCCTTCGGGCTTAAAAATATCGGAGCCAGTTACCAGAGGCTCGTGAAAAGATGTTTGAAAAACAAATAGGCAAAATAATGGAAGTATGCATAGATGATATATTGATCAAGTCTTTGAATGTAGGTGAGTGGTGACCATTTAAAACACCCCCAGGAAACCTTCGATATCTTAAGAAGCACAATATGAAGCTCAACCCAGAACAATGCGCGTTCGGAGTTAGCGTCTATAAAATTTTGGGTTTCCTCGTGTCACAAAGAGGGATCGAGGTAAATCCCGATAAGATCAAAGCCATCGAGGACATCACAAACTAGCTTACAAGCATGAAAGAAGTCCAAAGGCTATTCAGAAGATTGGCCGCCCTAAGCGGGTTCATTTCTCGGTCTTCAGAAAAATGTCATCACTTCTTGTCACTTCTGAAGAAGAAGAATAACTTTGAATGGATCCAAAATGTCAACATGCCTTAAAAGACCTGAAACGTTATCTATCAAGCCCTCCACTACTATCAAAACCGGAGGAATGCGAGTATCTACTGATATACTTAGCGGTCTTGGAAGTAGAGGTATGTACCGTTCAAGTCCGGGATGATGCAAGTATGCAATCTCTTGTCTATTATGCTAGCAAAATTGTTTTGGCAGTGGAAACTCGTTATCCACACATCAAAAAACTGGCCTTAGCTCTCGTAGTTGCCTCTCGAAATCTTAGGCCTTATTTTCAATGCCACCCGATAGCTGTGGTGACAACTTTTTCCATGCAGAATGTCCTTCACAAACCTGAGTTGTCAGGTCGACTGGCCAAATGGGCAGTTAAAATTAGTGAATTTGATATTGCATATAACTGTAGGACTGCGATCAAGTCATAGGTTTTGGCCGACTTTGTGGCCGATTTTAGTCCCGGTTCACTACCTGTAGCTGCAAAAGAAGTAGTGATGATGTCGGAAATGACATAAGGAGTTTGGACCTTGTTCACAGATGGAGCTTCCAATGTGAAAGGGTCCGGGCTCAGGGTGGTCTTAATCACGCCCTCGGGAGAAACCCTGAGGCATGCCATAAAAAATATTCTCTTGATTAATAATGAAGCCGAGTATGAGGCTTTGATTGTTGGACATGAACTGGCACGTGGGCTTGACTCCGAGGTCATTGAAATCAAATACGATTCCCAACTAGTAGTAAATCAAGTATATGGAATCTTCGACACAAAGGAGGAACGCATGCAACAGTATATGATGAAATTTCTAACTTTGCTCGCACGGTTTAGGGAGTGGTTGATCACCCACATCTCTAGGGAAGAAAATGCAGAAGAAAATGCATTGGCCAATTTGGGATCGTCCACAGAGATGAAGGGATCAGATTCCGATACCGTCGTTTAACTTATGCATTCGGTACTGGATGTGGACGGTTATTGTGAAGTAAATACAACTAACTTAGTCTGGGACTGGAGGAATGAGTTCAGCGATTTCCTTCAGCATGGGAAGCTGCACGAAGACCCAAAGGCATCCCGAGCACTCCGAACCAAAGAGGCTCGTTACAGCCTCCGGGGGCAGTTATATAGAACATCATTCCAAGGCCTGTTGGCCCCATGTTTAGGAGCCTCGGAGGTACATTACATCATGAGAGAGGTATACTTTCCGATGCATATTCGTTGGTGCTAAAATTAGTTAGGACATGATACTATTGGTCCCGGATGGAACAGGACGCAAAGGCATTCATTCGGAAATGTGACAAGTGTCAACGTCATGCACAATTGGTGCACCAACTGGAAGAACTGCATTCGGTAAATGGGCTGCCATCGGGTCCTGGGAAGGTAAGATTTATTTTTATTTTAACTGATTACTTCATTAAACGGGCTGAAGAAGGTCCTTACCAGAAAATTGGTGAGCGCGAAGTGGTAGATTTTCTGTAGGAAAACGTAATTTGGCATTTTGGAATACCGAAGGAGATTGCCTGCGACAATAGACTAGAGTTCATAGGCTCCAAAGTAACAAAATTTCTTGAAGACCTAAAAATTAAAAGAATCATATCTTGAACGTACCATCCGATCGCAAATGGGCAAGTAGAATCAACCAATAAAGTGATTATTCAAAACCTCAAAAGAGGTTGGAAGCAGCCAAAGGCAAATGGTCCGAAGAGTTACCGGAAGTACTATAGGCATACTGGACGATGGTCAAGTCAAGCACGTGGGAGACACCATTCTCTCTCGTATATGACGCAAAGGCTCTAATCCCGGTGGAAGTAGGAGAACTGACCTTGCGGTACTTCCGGGCAGACGAAGAAGCAAAAATTAATGGATTGCTGGTCAAACTGGAGTTGCTCGACGAAAGCAGGGACTTGGCACATATAAGAATGGTAGCTCAGAAACAAAGGGTGGAAAGATACTATAACCAGAGGGCCAATCTCCGCTATATTAAAGTAGGAGACTTGGTTTTGAGGAAAGTGACTTTGAACACCCGAGAGCTCAAC
The DNA here is from genome assembly GCF_000715075.1 of Nicotiana tabacum. Classification (NCBI taxonomy): domain Eukaryota; kingdom Viridiplantae; phylum Streptophyta; class Magnoliopsida; order Solanales; family Solanaceae; genus Nicotiana; species Nicotiana tabacum. Next base: position 79,537,419 of record NC_134094.1, on the reverse strand, counting down.
GCGAAGAAGTTTGGTCCGACATGGGAAGGCCCTTATCGGGTTTCAACTGTCACCGTAAGGGTCATACAAACAAGAGAACCAAGACAAAGTCAAATTGCCGAGCAACTGGAACGTGAATCATCTCAAAAGATATTATTGTTGATGGATCCTACTTATACTGAAAGCATGTGCTGCACTTTTTTTCCCTTCAACCAGTTTTTGTCCAAATTGGATTTTTCTAGCAAGGTTTTTAACGAGGCAGCAACGGAAAGCATACTACGAAAGGAGCATCATCAACAAAGTTAAGACCTTTAAGTGACAAGGCACCGAAACAACAAGCACCTTGGGGATGGTTAGATAATCTTTGGCTCGATGGCAAAGTTCCTAACGGGAAACAAAGCTTGCCATCGAACCAAGGATTATCCAACCATTCACTAGTGTTTTTCCTCCAAAAGGCAAGACTTTTAGTGTTCCAATTCACATTTAAACACTAGGGGGGGGGATAGTATGATAATACTGCACATGATTTCCACAAAAACTAGGACTACGAGACCGGGGAACAATAATATCTCATCGTGACCGGGGACTGCACAGGTAGCCCCGTAGAAACAAGTTGTACAAATTAGCCACATGTATTGGAAATTTCTTTTCTTTCAGCAAACGAATGATTATGTACTTTTGAAGATAGAAGGACTAAAATGAAGTCTTTTATCTTGTTTCTTGTCCAAACAATGAATTGATTTTATCATTTTAAAATTTAATTAAGGACTTCAAATGCTAGTGCAATGAAAAAGAGATGTCCTTTTCGAGAGCACCGTAAACGTAAGAGGGCCCTATCTTATGAAACCTTCATAGTAAAGGGTTGGTTCTGGAAGAGTTTATGCCTGGAACCCAAAAGCTATCGGGAGAAAACACACCCCAAGCCTTACTTAATTCAATGCAAAAAAAATGAACTTTGCTCAATGCTTAAACAAAATATGCTTTTATTTATACATGCCAAGCGACATAAATACAAAGGCACAAAAGAAAACAACAAAAGAAAAGAAAGCAAAAAAAAGGGCTAAACTTCGTCGCCACCAAAACACGGGGGAAGAGAGGAATCTACGCCCCCGGGAGAAGTAAGCGGATTTGCCGTTAGCGTAGGATCTTGGCCTTCATCATCATTCTCTTCAAGCTCCTCCCCGATTCCCGAAAACTCAAAAATGGGACTAGAAGAGTCATTTTTAACAATCTGAGCCGAGAGGCATTCTTGAGCAGTTGCCTCCAGCGTTCAGGCCTTGGCGATCTTATCGTCGATATCAATAACACCCGCTTTGGCCTCTTCCAAGGTTTTCCTCCTCATGTGGTACATTGAGTATGATATTTCAATAATGAGAGAACCCCCTTGGTGCTGAAGTTTTGCTTTAAGCCTATGAACCTCGATCAAAAGGTTATTCCGCTCGGATCTCATGACACTAAGGCTAAGATCGAGATCACGGATTGTGGTTATGTGAACCTTTTTTTGATCCATGATCTTCTTATATCTATATTCCATCCGAGCCCGCTTCTCCTTGGCAGCAACAACCTCTTCACCTTTGGAGTTCAAAGCTGCCTCCAGATTCTTCACTCGCTCAATGAAGGCAGACTCGCGCTCGGCAGCAACATCTACGACATCTATAACTTCAGACCACTTAGCCTTAGCTTCTTGGAATTTAACATTTAATTGAGAAGCTTCTTGACTAAAGTCCACAACCTCCTGCTCGCTATGTTGTAGCCGGACCTCAAGATCACTCGCCTCAATAACTCTCACTTCTAGTACCGGGAGGCATGCGGTGAGTTGATTCCTCTCAGCCAATAGTTGATCCTGCTTGGACTTAAGCCTGTCTTTATCATGGACCAATATTTGAAGGTCTTCGAAAGCAAGGAAGTTGGCCTGCGAAACAAATATTGAAATCAGAAACTTTGTTGTAACAAACGAATAGAAAGAAGTAGTAAAGAGAACAAGTACAATACCATTGCTGCATTATGCATGGCATTATTTAACATGCACTCCCCTGAAAGACAGTGTATTTTCTTCTTATCTTTCTTTGAAGCCAACAACTTCAGGTAATTGGCGAGTTCTACCAGCATGGACAGCAGATGGCACTCCTTTGACACCGAAAGAGAGACACTCCTCCTCCCTTAGGGATCTGCAGAAGAAGGTGAATAGTTGTGCCCTAAATTCTCGTGGTCAGGGCATAGGGAGAAGGGACATCCTCCTCTTGTGCGTCTGCGGCCGGTGGGGGAGATGTAGCAGTTCCTGGTGAGTAAGGCAGAGTTGGTGTAGACAGAGATGAGGCTGATGGCATTGTAGGTTGAGAAGCAGTTGCAGTAGAGCCAGTGCTGTTTGTTGGTTGCTCGCGAACTGAAGGCAGAAGAGGCTCGGTACTCGACCTTATAGTAGTGGAAGCAGCAACTGGGACCGTAAAGGGAGAATCTGTATTCTCCACTAAGCCAAATTCTCCTAGAGCGCTCGGGCATCACCCTCGGTTAGGGTTCTAAGCTCTCTAGATTGAGCATTCTGTTGAGCTAATGAAGATCGTTATCTGCTTTGAAGGGAAGCCTCTTCATCACTGGCTTCCTCCTCCTCATCAATGACCATAGTGGCTGCATCTGGCTCGGGCGTGGACTTCTTTATTTTCTTATTTTTACCCCCGACTGAGGAAGAAAACCGCCTTTTTGGTTGATTATTCTTTGGACGGGGACTCCGAGAATAAGAACATACACTGGAAGTGGACCCGGGGGCACCAGTTTGGGTGAGAGCCTCCTGCAACAACCTTGTACCCTCTGTGGGATCGACCAAAACATCCACCTCAGGGATGGAAACAGAACCCTGTGGGAGACCTGAATCTAACAAAAAGGTACGGTGAGCAAGTTTTCTTATGTACAAAGATGGAATGAAGGAAGAGTCAATTTACTGTGGTTCTTGGCCCTCCACCCATATATGAGGGCTAACTCCTTCCACCGGCGGGTCTATGGCGTAGTGATATCCAGAATCTTCTGAACCCATCGGTCCAGGCCTTCAATCCTTGGTGGTGTCCACCGAGAAGCTGAAATAACGAGAGAAAAAAGGTTAACAATAACATGGGAAAATCTTTTTCAGAGAAAGAGGTTGATATTGAACTTACGTGAACGATTCCAGGATTCGGGGAAAGATGGATTTGTGGCCTGGGTGATATCTCTTGTAGTAATAATGACAAACTGCTCCATCCATCCACAATCATTATCGTCGTCCATGCTGGTAAGAAAAGCATGATGTCCATGTTTGCTAACGTTTATTAGTCCCCCACGGAAGATTTTGGATGAGTAGAGGTTCATCATATGAGCCAAGGTGAGGGGATCCTTCATTTCTAGGCACAGCCACTGCCGTTCGCCACAACGAAGGTCCCACCTAAGCCAAATAGACCTGGTACCTTTGTCACAATTTCAAAATCACGGGGTCAAGTCCCCCGCTCAAAGAAAATGGACCCAACGTGAAGGGATATGTGTAAACATTTGTGAAACCCTTATTAGTGAAGGTTACTCGCTCTACCAGATTGAGAGAGATGATGTTTGGGGCATGGCAGTCACAGTCCTCCTTTACAGCAAGAATACTGGAAGGATGGATAGAAGAAGAAAATTTACCAACAATCCATGTTTGAGGGTTTGAAGTGTGGAACTTCTCTTCAAAGTCCCTGACAATGTTTGGATGTTTGGGGATGACGGTGCTCACCGTGGGAGGATCAGCATCAACATCAACCTCTTTTTCTTTGCTCATCTTCGGGCCCCCAAAGAGAAGACTAGAGTTCTTGGAAAAATTAGTATAAGAAGCCATAATGAGAAGGAGAGGACAGAGTTATCTGAAGAAGAACAAAGAGAGATGAAAGCAGAAGGTAGTTAAATGCAAAGAAGTTGAGAGAGCTTATGAAACTGTTAGAAGTAAAAGAAGAAGAATGAGGCGTTTAAGAAAGGTATAGGCGGCTAAAATTGTGGCCATGATTACCACGAGTACTGGCGAAAATATTGCTAAATCGTGGAGTAACACGTGTTCGGGGTATTAAATGTAAGGAGACGTGAGTCTTATCAAGCGTCAGAAACTTTTCAGAAGGGTTCAGAAAATTTCATGTTAAGAAAGAAATCTTCACCAACTTCCCAATGACACAAGTTGTGCCATCGGAAAGCAGAGGGACTATCTGTATAGGGTAAAATTGGTTTATATTAAATTCTCGAATAATTATATGACATGTGGAACCAGAGGCAGACAGAAGATAAAGCGGGTGTGAACCAAAACCGAGGATAACAACTTCAGTTGACATCGGCTAGCTCCCGAAGAGAACATAATCAATGGAGGCAAATAAATGTTGGTCACCAGATGACATTGAATGAAGAATATTCCTTAGTATTAAATATGCAGCCGTTGCAGAGAATTTTGGCATTCATGCCCTACCGTTGCACATTCATCAATGACCCCTATTATTGTTATTTAAGAGGAGCTTGATCCTAAGACCTTGTTCCCTAGGTATAGCTATAAATAGGGAATTCAACAACCATTGTAAGGTGGCAAAACTTATGTTTCATATCATTCTCATGCTAAATAATACTTTATTTTCTCCCTAATATTGTTCTTATTGCTGCCTCCGGAAGTTTTGCTACCTTAACTAGGCTGCTTGCTATTTCTTGATTTCAACGCTAAGTCGTATTTTGCATTTAATTTATTTGTCATTTGGGATCAAATCAGTTCGCTTGTCTATAAACCACATAACAAATTTAACTATACTGTTTTACGGGTAAATATATATTATTTAACTTTTTTGAAGCATGAAAGTCAATAAATAATAAATTAATTCTAAAAATATATATATAATATCTAATTTAGCAAAAAGATTATAGGCTTACATGCATCATAAATTTGGCCAGAACGTAAGACTAGTCACAGGCTGAGAGCCAATAGTTTCTGGATCATGCCATCAAGGAGCATGACCTTAATGTCTCAATATTTTAACATGGGACTAGAAAAATATCAAGAGGAGTGTTCTCTTTTCTCACGTGCCGAACTGAAGCTGAATATTTCGGGAAGCGGAGGACACGAGATCTAGATAGCGTAGGATTGGTTCCTTGTCATTGGGGCCCATCATAATGTCATTTTCCATAGGCCACCTATCTGTGTCATGTCTTATTAAGATACTGTTTTCACTCTCCACGTTGGCCGCGTGGGGTTTGAAGTATTGAACACTTGGACAGTGGGACTAGTAGCAGGAAAAGAAGGTGTATTTAATTTAATAATATAATTTTGACGACTTTAAATAAAAATATATTTATTGGCAATACGAATTGATCGTTTAAAAACTGTTGGATGTTATGAATATCGGAATTGTCGATACTCCAACAGTTTTCGTGAGAACGTTTACATAGTGTTTGGATCGAAATAATCAGATGTCATGCGGAAGCTAGTAAAGCAAACTTTGAACGACGATAAATCAGACAACAAAAGAGAAATATACTAAAAGAGACAAACATTTAACGTTATTCTATCAATTAACCTACGTCCACAGGCGGAGATGAGCAATCCACAATATAAAAAGAGAGTACAAAATATCGAGAGAACAACATCACAAAGAGGCAAACACAAGTGGCACACTCACACTTGTCCCGAAAAGTTCTCCCCCTAAACAAGATTCTCAAAAATATCACCACAGTCTGGAACAAGCAATTCATGTACATCCAAGGTCAAATGATGAAGCTGGAAGCATGGACACCTCTTTTTAAGCCAAATGAAGACTCTCCAATTGTGCCAGCGTGGATTGTCATCCCAGAACTCCCATGGCATTTTTACTACATGAAGATCCTCACCCCACTACTGTCTTATATTGGCAAAGCATTATTTATGGACCTTGCATCATTTAAAAAAACAAGGGGAAGTGTAGCTAAGGTTAAGATGCAGATCGATCTCACAAAGGACAGACCACACCATGACTGGTTGGGCTATGATGACAATCAAGATGAAAATGGGGATGGTCAATGGCTAAAGATACAATATGAAAGCATTCCTGATTATTGCTCCTACTGTAGATTGCTAGGACACACTACTTATGCATGTCATGCAAAAGCCAAGAATGAAGACCTGCAAAAGAAAAGGATCAGTGAAGCACAAGCGCAACAGGAAAATGCAGCAAGATCAGCTCAGGTCCACCACTCACAGTTGCAGCAAACTCAGAACAACAACCAAAACTCAGAAGTTCAGCAATCCCAACAGAATATTCAATCAAAAGACAATGCACAAAACATGACAGAACCAAAGACACTAGGGGCTAATCCTTCACTGGAAGAATGGCAAACATAGAAAAACAAAAAAATCAAAGGAGGTGCTCACAATAAGAAGCAACAGGCTGTTTACATAGCTAAACAACCAACCAATCAGCAGCATCAGATCATACCAAAGGAGAATCAGCAATAGGACCCCCAAACCTCAGGTATGGTTTCTAGCAATCCTCCATCTCCACTGGAGAGGAGTGCAGATTCTGGTTCCCAGAATCAACCCATTTCCCCTGCTCCCCCTATTGTTTCTGCTGCTGAAGTTATTTGAGGAAAGAAGATCAGTCAGGAGGAAACAGTAGATACTAGATAAGGGGTTCCAAATACGGGTGGGATTCCTCATGTTTTGCATGAGTGTGCTGATGCACAAATGACTGACCATAGGATTGACCATACCCCTGCTACCACTATTGCTAATTCTGCTCATGACACTACAATTCCTGTGAGTTCTGAAGAGGACATTGAACAACAATTGATCAGAAAAAATTAAGGAAAAGATCATCTGCAAGACACCCGCCACACAAAGAGCAAAAAGAAGAACAATCCTAGCCAAAAGAAAAGAAGAGTACTTTAGAGGAAAGATGAGGCACTAAGAATTCAAAAAGACTCAGCAGTCACCAACAAAGAAAATGTAGTTATAGAGGTACAACAGGCAAGTATTGATGATGCTGAACTACAGCATCTCTTAGTTGATAAGGAATCAAAAAAGGATGAGTTTTTCAATACAAATGAAGAACATGAACCAAATACTAACAGGAATCCCCAGCACAAAATGCTCTCACAAGAAGCTGATCAACCCAGTGATTATCATTATGTCCCTGATCCTGGAGATGGCCAATTGAATAGATTCTCTCCTTTAGGAATGGATCTTAATGAGTACATGCCTATCCTGTCAGAAGATGAATTAGAAGATGGAAGTGTGGACCTGAATGAAGACCAACATTGTGATCTTCTCATTAGAGCCATTAATGGAGATACTGAAAAAGACCACATGATAGCCAGTCAAGGTTTGTCAACAAGACAGATGGGACCTTCACCAAGAATCACCAGAAGTAGGGTTGTAGCTGGCCCTAATACCACCCAAATGTCCGAACACCTCCACATTTCCTGATGATTAGTATAATCATTTGGAATGCAAGAGGCATCAGAACCTTTGGAGCTATTGAAAGGATCAAACTTCTGAAAAAACTTCACCAACTCTCTTTCATTGCTATCCTTGAACCTTTCCTTCAATCCAATTCAATTCAACCCAATCACCTCAACTAATTCAGACTCGAACTCTCCATGCATAAAACAACTGCCAATGTTAATAACAAGATTTGGGTTTTTTGGGATCAGAAATTCAGTGGTACTGTGTTGGACCATGATGAACAACAAATGACCATTGAACTCGAACATGTGGAAGCTCATGATCCCTTTCAGGTCACTGTTATCTATGCTAAGTGTAAACCTTCTATGAGAATTCTTCTATGGAAAACTTTGAGATTGAAATCCACCAATTGTTCTGTTCCTTGGTGTGTCATTGGTGATTTCAGTGTTATAGCCTCAGTTGAAGAGAAGATTGGTGGGCTCCCATATCAAATGAAGAGGAGCATTGATTTTCAAGATTGTGGGCTTGTTCACCTTGGTTTCTATGGTCCAAGATATACATGGTCAAATAGTAGAAGCCCCTGTTCAATAGTTTGGAAAACACTGGATAGAGTTATGGTTAATGACAATTGGCTAAGCTCTTTTCCTACCACCACCATTACCCATCTAGCATCTGCTGGTTCTGACCACTCTCCCCTCTTTTTGGAACTTCATGTGAGGCAAGAGCACAAACAGAAGTACTTCAAATTTCTCAATTTCTGGACTGAAAATGAGTCATTCAAACCCTTAGTTCACCAGATCTGGTCCACATATATTGTTGGCAGTGCTATGTGGATTTTCCACCAGAAATTGAAAACTACCTCTAGAGCACTGAGTGTCTGGTCAAGAGAACAATATGGTGACATTTTTCAGCTACCCAAGGAGTTTGAACAAAAGGTTAGGGAAGCTGAAGAGAAATGGTTATCAATGAATGTTCCTTCTAATAGAGCTTCTCTCAATGAGATTCAAGCCTAATATACTAAATATCTGAAGACTAAAGAAGCTGTTCTAAGGCAGAAAACGCAGTTTTACTGGTTCAAAGATGGTGATGCCAACTCCAAAAAATTTCACAGCTAAATCAGAGGAAGAATAAGAAAGTTGTACATTCATAAACTCAAAAATGAGGAAGGGGATTGGATACAAGGGGATGAAAACATGAAGATTCAGCGTGCAGATCCTCAATCCACAAAATCATGAAGATTCTGAGTGATTATAAAACTACCTCTGGCCAGAAAATCAACAAGAACAAGAGTCATTTCATGGTTCCCGCATGTGTTTTCCATTATAATATGAGTAGAATCCAACAGATAACTGGTTTCACTAGAAAGGAATCTCTTATCACATACCTGGGGTGCACATTATACATTGGAAGGAAAAGAATCATGTACTTTAATGGTCTAATATCTAAGTTGATGGGCAGAATTAGAGACCGGCATGGAAAGCTGCTTTCTTATGGAGGCAGAGTTACCCTCATCAAACATGTCCTGCAATCCCTTCCCATTCATTTGCTTTCAGTTGTTTCTCCTCCCAAGAGAGTTATGAAACAAATTGAAAAGTTGGCTGCTCAATTTTTTTGGGATGTTGAAAAAGACAGAAACAAATATCACTGGGCTTCATGGTCAAAAATGGCATACCCCTTGAAAGAAGGAGGCATAGGGACTAGAGCTATTCAGGAAGTATGCAAAGCTATGGAGTTCAAGCAATGGTGGAATTTTAGAACCAATCAGTCATAGTGGACCAGATTTCTTTTGGCTAAGTATTGCCAAATATCTCATCCTATCTCAAAGAAATGGGATACAGGACAATCTCAGGCATGGAAGAAGCTCACGGTCAATAGGAAGGAGGCAGAACAATACATTCATTGGAGATTGCATTAAGGGGAAATCATCTTCTGGTGGGATAATTGGCTTGGAACTGGTCCATTACCTAATCAAAGAAATGGTGGTGGCAAACCTGGTAAAGTTTTAGTTTCCTATTTCTGGGAAGCTGGACAGTGGATCATGCAGAAATTGAATGCCTTAGCTCCTACACACATGATCCCCCAAATCCTCCAAACCCCTATTCACTTCAATCCTCAAATCCCTAATAAAGCCATATGGACACCACACACAACAGGTGACTTTAATTGAGCATAAGCCTGGGAAGTTATCAGAAACAAAAAGCAGCACCTCTTCTCCAATATGAAAATTTGTAACAAAAAAATGCCATTCAAACGGTCCTTTTGTCTTTGGATAGCCCTTAGGAACAAGTTGCCTACTGATGATAGAGTTGTCTCCTTTGGTCAGCCTAATGTTACCTGGTGTGTGTGTTGTGTTAGACCTCAAGGGGAATATATTGATCACATCTTTAGTAAAGGGCATTTTGCAAGAATAGTGTGAAAGAAATTCTCTGGTATTGCTGGACTTCATATTGATGACCTCCCACTCAGACAACTTTTGATGAAATGGTGGCTTCTGAAAGCCAATAATGCAGTCCACAAACTTCTGCTTGACACCACTCCAGTTATCATATGTTGGAACCTCTAGAAGAACAGATGTGGAGCCAAATATGGCAACTAGAGTTCATCCATCACCATGGTACTCTATGCCATCCATTCAGATGTCCTTCTTCTTCTCAAGACCAGCTATCCCCATATCCAATGGCCTCCCAACTGGATTGACATCTACACTTTGGCAGATAATGTAAAACATGTTACCACAACCACTCAAGTGGCATGGGTAAAACATGAGGCTCAGTTTATTAAAGTGAACTGTGATGGCAGTGCCCTCACAATTCCTGGAAAAATAGGAGTTGGAGTTATAGTTAGGGATCACCATGGTCAATTCATTCATGCCATAGCCTCCCCCTTAGCACTGGCACAAACAATTTAGCATAAACTACTGCTTCTACAATTGGAGTCAATTGGTGCATTGAGAATGGTTTCACTAGAATTCATCTTGAAGTTGATTTAGCTCTCTTGGTACACTGTGTCAGCAGCTCATCCAAATCCCCATGGAATGTTCAGATGCAGCTTCAACAGCTACAACACCTCTGTCAACAATGTCAAGAAATCAGATGCGCACACACCTTCAGGGAAGCAAACTGCCATGCAGACTCCTTATCCAAGCTTAGCCATGATCTTCCTCAACTTCCCACATTAGAGGTCAGATCATATTGGACCAAATGGGCACCCCATTCTTCAGGCATTAGAAGACAACCACTATACAAACCTCACCATGCATGAACACCACCACATCCTCTTCCAATAGCTATGGAGGACAACTACAAACATCTGGGAGCTGTCCTAATTGTCCAAAGAGATTCAAAGTCCCCGGCACACAGTGATCATCATGATTCCACACCTTTTGACTGACTTTCTTTTTTGTTTTGCAGGAAAAGAAGGAAGGCCAACATCATTGGTGGAAATCCAATGTGTGGTATTAGCATCTTTGATGCTCATTCTATTGGAATCCCCCCAATGTAATTGGACACTCCATGCTGCTTCAACTAGAATTCATCAATCCTCAAGTCCCAGTAGTAACACCCCAAACACATTCACAGAAGTCCCACACCCAAACAAGATAACATACACCAATACACACACACACACAACCTACAGTTCCCTGCAACATCAACCTCCACATTTCACTACACTGAACACCTCACCCACTGCACCAGTACACATAAGAACCTGGTGGCAAAATCCTACAATTGTCCCCTGCTCTTATTATCAAACAACAAGAACCCACAAAAATACCTAAAAACCAACTATATTCCCTCAACCATCAGCCACCAATCACTCATACACTTCCAAATTGCATTAGTAGACACAAGAACCTGAATGCAATCGCATACGGCCTTCAGGAAAATAATAGAATAAAAAACCTTGGCAGAAATGCCCATTTCATCTCTAACTCTGGTTTCTTTTTTGCAGGTATCAATAACTTCTTTAATGATGCTCATTCTTCTGGAAACATACAAATTGGATGAAGCAAAATACCTCATAAATGGCATGAACAATGCACCAGTTCCAACAACAACCTTCAACAAGCCATGTGAATAGCCTTTCACCTTTCTCACCCCTAGTATCTGTAGTTTCTCTCCCTTGCCACACACCCACAATCACAACAATAGTCAAATAACCTACTCTATGGTGTTCATTAACCTGCAAGTAGGTACTAATCAATAAGTTGGGATGGCATCAACCCTCTCACATTCAATCCCACCCCTCACACAACTTCTGATTCTAGATCCCACAAGAACCTACAAACAGAACCCTACCACTACTAACAAGTTCGCTAATTTTGCAGGTACAGGGAGCAGACTTGGCCAATTATTGCTCTTTCAGTGTGTGGTATCAGCATCTAGAATGCTCAATCTACTGAAAGATCACCAATTCAACTAAGCCTCCCAACTCACTATTCCTCATCTGGCTTCCTTTTTTGGGACATATGTTACTAAGGACATGTTTCTCATGATGTACACAAATCACTGTCAGCAGTCCTTCCAACCTTATTGCTCACAATTTGCACACATTCATCACCGTCAGAAGACACCAACACTATGGACCCTTCACCAACAGTCAATCTCTCACCTTCCAGGCTCAAGGCAACAATTTCATCAACAACAACCTCCCTCTCCTTTACTTCTTCAACAGAAACAGTCTAGGGGTTCAAACGTAGGACTATGCTCAGTCTTTTTTGTCAGCAATACCAGGCAGCAGCAGCAGTAGCATTTCAGCCCAGTTTTGTGGACCTTTTTGTCAGCTATCTTTAACCTGACTTTCCTTGACCTCAATGTCAAATCAAGGTTGAAGATAGTCCCTTCTACTTTCTCATGTTTTTTGCCACATCTCATAGGGATCTTCTACTCCTTTATTAGAGGTAGAACTTATTGTACATGGAAGAGTGGCTTCCAGTTCACTTATTTAGTAGATTTAGGACTTCTAGTACTCAGTTGTATAGTTGACCTAGGCTTACTTCATTCTGTTTTTGTATACCCAAGTGTATATCAACTCTGGATAGACACTAGGTTCATCATTATAGGTCTAACTTACCATAGCATTCAGGGTTCATTTGGTTGTCAAAATTGGTTGACCAAGTTTTCTCTCATCTTCGGAGGTCAGGTTTATGCCCTCTCCATTGTTGTATCTTTATTTATTATATATGAAAATCAACCCTACATACAATGCCTAATGGACTTTTTAAAAAAAAACAAAAAACACATATGGCTACATTCTAGATGCTACTGAATGGGAATGAAGGATTGTTAATTTATAGAAGTCAAAAACTATTTCCTCAAATAAAAAGGACAAGCCAAATATGAAAGAATTATAATTTCCTTCTAGGAAAAGAAAAACCCAATTATGGTAAATATGTTAATCTTCCTTCAAGGAATATAAAAATCAAATATGGTAAGAAAACCAGGACAACACCTAACAATTCTTTCCCTTGGCCTGAATTATCCGACAAAATAAGCTTGATCCACCTTCTTCGTATAATCCTTAGCAAGTTGCATCTCCAAATCTCCATCGCAAAGTTTGTCTCAATGTGACTAGCACTCCGTTCAAAATTCAGACAAAAATCATGATTACCGTTAGATAGGTTGCGGATAGAACTAAACTCGCCAAGATAAACTTGTCTTGAACCTCGCTCTGATACCACTATTACGTGGAGGAAGAGGCAAACCCGAAAATAAATAAGATAAAGAACACCAAATTTTAACGTGGAAAGCCCTTCAAATTGAAGGTAAAAACCACGAGATCACAAAGATCCAAAAAGCTCCACAATAATAGTATGAGGGTTACAAAAGTTATTCAAATTGGCTACACAACAAGTGCCAAACATGGAGCAACAATAGCAACAACAACTCAATTGAAGAAAGAGGAGAAGTCACAAAATGGAGTTGTTGTTCTAGGCTTGAAATTGGATTTTATGTGCCTAAAAATCCAATCTTCACCGTTCAAATCACATATCAATATGTTATGAACACTTAGACAAAATTGCAGCCCGATCCAACGGTTAACAATTATAAAAAGTGTTTTGACGTTGGATGGTCAGAACAAAAATCTGCAGCAAAAGAAATACTTTTTCTTCTCTCTACTCTTTTGATGAAAGCTCTTTCGAAAATCGCTCTTATATGCTAAAGTATTTCAAAGACTTATACCAATGAGCATAGAATGATTCTCCAATGTTTCTCTATTTATGGATAATGAGTGATGCTTTTTCTTAAAGCTAAAACAAACTCTAAATAGGAACAAAAACCAAATCCAATTCCGAATAGGAATAGAAACTAAATGAGAAGAGGATTAGGCCATTGGGCCTTTGGCTGGACAACATGTGCATGGGTCCAAAAAAATCCCTCTCCGGCCAATGGGCCAAATATGTCTTCATGTAGAGGAACTATTGATAGGTTTCAAGCCTGCCAAATTTTCGCAAAATGCATGCTTATCTGCATGCTTAACTACGAAATCCCCATGCTGCTCCATATAAATCTCCTCATCTAAATCACCATGAAAGAAAGCATACTTTATATCCATATGCTCAATCTCTATATCTAGACTCACAGCTAAGCCTAGAACTACACGAATGGAAGACATCTTCACAACAGAGGAGAAAATTTCATCAAAGTCAACTCCTTTCTTCTGGCCAAAACCTTTAACAACCAACCTCGCCTTGTACTTAGGTGCAAAGGTATGGTTATCTTGATTTACTCTGAATATCCATTTTTTAGTTAAAGCTCTCTTATTTTTCGGCAATTTCACTAACCCATATGTGCCATTCTCATGGAGTGACTTCATCTCATCTACCATGGCTTCTATCCACTGATCTTTGTAAGTATCTAGTATGGATTTATCATAACTCTCAGGTTCTCCCATGTCAGTCAAAAGTAAATACTCATCAGGAGGATAGCGCATGGAGTTTTGCTTCTCCCTTGTAAATCTTCTAAGAGAGGTTTCAGGAGTACTCGAAGAAGTTACCTGAGTAGGAATCGGTTGCTGATCAACCACAACTTCATCAACTGGAGCATCCATAACATCTAGACCATGATGATCATTTGGATCTTGATCACTATCTTTATTATTATCTTGGGTTACTTCATGTGCAATAGGTGCCTTAGCAATAGAAACTGGATTATTATCAACTAAACTCTCATTACTCTGAGACTCTATCTTCTTAGCTTTGTTAATATCTTCAATAGTCTGGTCTTCAAAGAATATTGCATCATGACTTCTAATAAGTTTATTGTCAACATGATCATAAAAATGATACCCGAATTCATCTTGACCATAATCGAGAAAGACACACTGCTTAGTTTTGACATCCAGTTTCGATCTCTCATCTTTAGGAACATGCACAAAGGCCTTACACCTGAAGACTCTCAAATGATCAGAAGAAAAACATACTTATCAAACCAAACTCTGTTAGGAACATCACCATCCAAAGAAACAGTAGGAGACAAATTGATAACATAAGCAACAGCATTAAGTGCTTCTGCCAAAATGAGTTTGGCAGCTTAGCATCTGAAAGCAAACATCTAACCCTCTCAACTAAAATTCTATTCATCCTCTCTGCTAAACAATTCAACTGAGGAGTCTTTGGAGGAGTTTTCTGATGCCGCATACCCTTCGATCTGTAATAATTATCAAAAGGACCAATATACTCACCACCATTGTCTGAGCGGAGGTATTTTAATTTCTTTCCTGTCTGCCACTCAACCAAGGCATGAAAATTCTTGAACACATAATGTACTTGATCCTTGGACTTCAAAGGAAATACCAATAGTTTGCGAGAATGATCATCAATAAAGGTCACAAAGTAAAGTTCACCACCATGAGACCTTACTTTAAAAGGACCACATAAATCAGAATGTACCAACTCCAGCAAATCAAGCTTTATCGAAGGCGGATGACTTTGAAAAGAAACTCGTTTCTGTTTCCCGACTAAGTAATGAACACATCTCTATAATTTTGCTTGCTTTACTCCAGAAAGAAAATTATTCTTAGACAAACTATCAATCCCCTTCTTACTCATATGACTCAACCTTCTATGCTATAACTCTGATGAATCATTCTTCCCAAATTAATTGAGTCAATAGTAACAGAGCCATGCATTTTGTACAAGTGAGATACCTTGATACCTTGAGCTACAACCTTGATACCCTTGTAGGCGGTAGAAGGCCAACTCCACTCCCTCCATCTCAGTAGCACACATAAATCGGAGGGTCTTGTGCATCTCATCAATAAATTCCTGGGGTCCTCCTCAGGATCAGTACTTGTTAACACTGGAGGATCTAGCTGAAGAAACCCGTTCACCCTGAAACTAGCAGAATCCCCTTGTTGGCTGGAAGAAGCGGGTGCAACATTCGATCTCTGGGCTTGTGAAGCCACTATCTGAACTAACATATGTATGGCTACCCTAATGTCCCCATCGGAAATATCGGGACCGGAAGCTGGGGCTGGAGGTGGAATAGCTGCTCCCTCAGTAGAAGTAGGGGTTGGGGATGTCGGAGCAGGAGTGGTAGAATCAGGTGGTGTAGTAGCTGGGGGAATATCCTCACCCCTTGGGTGCTCACCTGAATTATCAAGTACATAATCAATTGCAACTCCTGGGGTGAAATTGGCTCCTTGGCCAGTTCTTGCTTTCTTCGTAGGCGCCATATACTGAAAGTTAGAGCAATGCACAATTTAGAGGAGGAACAATCTTATAATCAGCTGTATCGCACTATCTAGAACATCAAAGAAGGGTATTATTCCTAAATGCCCAGTTAGCCTCCTAATTATAGATGTGGTCGACAACACACCAATATGAAGGTCTCTACTAGACATGGCTCCGAGACATCCTAGGATACTTTAAAACCTTAGGCTCAAGCTTGTCATGCCCCGACCTCGGGGAGCGCGACCGACACTCAACCGAGGTAACCCGACCAAGCAGTCTGTACAATGCCTTCTAACCAAACTCACCCATGAATAAAGAGGAGATATATTTCATTACTTAGGCAATGAGAAGGTTACATGAATAATCCAAATTTCATTATTGTTGGAACTTCATTCAACATTTCCCTAAACATTACTTTACACATTCATAGTTTAGAAGTGGAAACATATGATACAAATACAACATTACTAGTTTGACTTTTCTGACACCAGCATACAGTCCACTCTATGTCTACGAAGCCTCTAATAGATACAAAAGAGTACTAAGATAGTGCCGACAACAAGGCCTCGAATATACCTTAAAACATAATACGCGAGGAACAAAAGATATACGACCCCGAGATGAAGTGTGGCTCGCAAAGTCAGTTGGGAAGAGGGTGCACTGCTATCACTGATCAAAGCCGCCTGCTGTGGAACCACCTGCATCCATTAAGGACGCAGCGCCCCCGGCAAAAGGGACATTAGTACATGATGGATAGTACTAGTATGAAACCAAACACCCCTTCAAGGATTGGAAGTACGACATGAATGTGACGAATCATGGACGAAATAAAAGAGTTTAAATAACCATTAAAACCACAGAAAATTCATTTAAATCTTTCAATAACATTTATAAATTTCAAGTTGGGGATCCTCTATAACAACCTCTACTACAATACCACAACCTCTACACAAAGTGACACTGCCACCTCACCCCAATATGTGCGGGTGGAGGTATAATCACAATGCCACAATCTCTACACAAAGTGGCCCTGCTGCCTCACCCCAATCTGTACGGGTAGAGGTGTAATCACAATGCCACAATCTCTACACAAAGCGGCCCTGCCACATTACCCCAATGTGTGCGGGTGGAGGTGTAATCATAATACCACAATCCCTATACAAAGCGGCCCTGCCACCTCACCCCAATGTGTGCGGGTGGAGGTATAATCACAATGCCACAATCCTTACACAAAGCGGCTTTGTCGCCTCACCCCAATGTGTGCGGGTGGAGGTGTAATCACCATGCCACAATTTGGATTCTTAAAATGATAATAGTTTGTACAAAATATTTCTATTCAACTCAAACGCTTTGGCACCTTTGGCCTTAACAAATATAAGTTCATAAGATTTCATCATATAAGATATAAGAATTTGATCATATTGATTTCGTACAAAACTTTCTTTCCGAAAAAGGTATAACATAATTAAGTCAAAATAGAGAATCATCAACACATGAGGGTTCTGACACGTTATGCAATTTGGGAATCAATTTACTAGCTTGAATATCCCACCTCAATGGTGTTTCAAGTTCGAACTACACACGATGGAGTTTTGTAAGAATACAACAGTTCCCCTAGAAGAAGATTTCAGCCTTCATATCTTGAAAGAGCTTTCCGTGGTGTAACAATAACATCCCAACACTCCTAACGATGCCAATCTATAGAAGAAGGGAGAAGTACAAGCACGATTAGAGGAATTCATATGCCAAGAGATGCTACAATGACAACCTAGCATTTCCTCAACCAATTTAACAACAAAACCACCCAAGATTGTCCAACAACTTCCCTACAATCCCTATTAGCTCATGCATGTAATAAGTCTACTCTCATCACCCATAACCAACCCAAATCCGGAATTGGAGAATTGGGGGAAGAAATTCTTACCTTTTAGAAACCCTAGCAAGGTCCTTGAAATTCCAAGGCTTGATCAGAGTTGAGTAATGAAATCCTTGAATCCCCCCTTTCTCTCTCTAGAATAGCTCTCATGTCTCTCTAGAATAGCTCTCTTCTCTCTCTAAAATATCAGATGATCCCTGAAAAATGACTCATATGGCTATATAAAATGAAATGGGGTCGGGTTATAAAAATAGAAAAATGGGCCCTCCGAACTCAACTCTGCGGTCATAGAGTGCACTGCAGATCAAGTTTGCGGTCCGCAAAATGGGCCGCAGAAACGGTTCCAAAAACTGGGCTGGGCTGGTCCATTCTGCGACCAGGTCTACGGCCCGCATATCAATTATGCGGCTGTTGAATGGACCGCAGAATCTCCCCACGAAAATCTTTATGTTGGTTCTGTGACGGATGTGCGGCCCACAAAATGACTTTGCGATTACATAGTTGCTGCAAAACAACCTCCAAAATTGTCCCATTTCTCTGCTTCACTCTGCGGCGGATCTGTGGTACACAGATCCGTTCTGCAGTTGCATAATAGACTGCATAAATGCCCAGTTCTGCAACAATTTTCCTTCAACTCCCCAACGCTATGTTCAACCTAAAAAGTCTGTACCTCGGCGAGTACATTAGCCTACCTCGGCACCTCAAAACCCTGGGTTTTAGGTGAAATTGTACGGGGCCTTACACTAAAATTCTCATTTAAAAGAGCTCAAAGGTTGCCGGAAGGTTGAAGGAGAGTCTATGGAATTTTCGCCAACTAACAGGATTGACGTTTACAATCGGTACATCACCAAGCTCCGAATAGAGAAAGATATAGTAAATTGTTTCAACAATGATAACAGGTCCAGAGGAAAATACACTAAACACCAGGATAGTTCGTCAAGACGCACATATATTGATCATAAAAGTTCAAGGAACTGTTACGAACCTTATTCCGAACCACCCCAATGTGATATTAAATAAGATGGGAGCCAAATTGGGACATCGAGGGTTCAGTCAAAATAGCAATGTTGGATATCCATAGACGAGAAAAGAACCGAAAATACCAAAACTCGAAGATTACAACTTCAACGTAAGTATGTTCAAATTGATGGGGTTATTAGCATAAATAAAAGATAAGATAGGATGCCCAGAGATATAAGGTTGGATCCAAGCAAAAGAAGCCAATTTTGGTATGAATTTCACAACAACCATGGACAGAAACAAAAAAGACATGGGGTTGATAGGGAGAATAGCAACCTTGCAAATATTCATATTGAAATCTTCTGAAAAGAGCTACAATGTTTTCAGTGTTGAAGAAATGAAAAGATTTCAGATGGATACCTAAATTCCATCAAGTTTTGTAAGACTTGAAAAAAATATCTGGCCAATCCACCGCTACTTTTAGAGCCCCGAGAAGGAGAACGGTTGATGATCTACTTAGTAGTCTCGAGGTTTCAGTAAGTGCAATTTTAGTTTGAGAAGAGAAAGTACTTGAGTTAGCAAAGAATTGGGAGCCGAAAGCATCGAGCTGAAAAGTGACTCTCAGCTTGTGATAAATCAAATACAAGAAACTTTTGCAGCCCGAGAAAGCAGGATGCACCTTTACTTGAAGAAAGTTAAACCACTCTTAGAATAACTTTAGTAATGGAAAGTGATTCAAGTACCACAAAAAGAGAACACAAAGTTACATACACTTGCAAATCTCAGACCAACTACAGATATCATTGATTTCGAGAATAGCTATGTCGTCCACTTATTTTCGTCAACTATTGATGGGGTAAATTTAGGTAATTTATCTTGCGATTTGTGTAATAAATTTGTTGATTATTTGAAGAATGTGATATTGCCTGAAGATAAAAACGCATCTCTCTGAGTGCGAGCCGCCCAATATTGCCTCATTGAACGTAAGCTATATTGATCAATGTTTAACTGTCCCTTAGCTAAATTCCTAGGACCTAAACAGACATATTGTATGATGCGATAAATCCTCAAAGGGAATTACGCAATTCATTAAGGAGACAAAGCTTTAGTTCGAAACTTATTAGAGTCGGGTACTACTGGCCTTGGATGCAAGATGATGTAAAGGAATTTATCAAACAATGCGACAAGTGTCAACGGGACACTCATTTTCTACATCAATCGGCATAACCTCTGCATTTAGTGTTAGCCCCTTGGCCTTTCATGAAATGAGAGATGAATACATTCGGATCACTTTGTCACTACCTAAAATGTCACATAATCGTGGTGGACCCTAACACTGCTTGCTAGGAAAGCCAACAACCAATATGCATATTTAAATCCAATAAAAGTATTAAATAGCCTCAGATACAGAATAATATATGTAACTAAAGTCAAAATAGTGATACAACTGAAAACCATCCCAAAATATAGTATCATCGAGTACATAGCTCTATAGAATTTAAATACAGAGTCTGAACCAAAATATAGTATTGTCTGAAAGATTAAATAATAATAGTATGAACTTAAAAAAAGGAATTCAAGGCCTGCGAACGAAACAACAACGCTACCTGAAAATCTCTAACAGGTACAGATGCCACTCTCTGGTAATCACCTCTTTCAGTAGCACATGGATCTGCACATAAAGTGAAGAGTGTAGTATGAGTACAATAGAACCCATGTACTCAATAAGTAACAAGCCTAACCTCGGGTTGAAAGCAGTGATGAGCTTGGCAAGGTCCAATGTTCATTCTCAATAGCCAACAACACAAATAACAACATAATAACGGCAAAAGAAAAAGCAGTTCAAGTAAAATCAAGTACAACTTTATCACAATAAGAGGAGCAATAAGCATGATTTTCGAATATATCAATAAAGGCATCAATTATACCACATAAATCATCTAAATATGAATTATCAATTTCAGCTACGATTTCCATCCTTTTAATATCAGATATAGACATCAACTACCAAATAGCATGAGAAAGATACAACCCTACGCATGCATGGCAAGTTAATATGCCGAAATCAATGATATCACAGTTTAATCATCAAGTATACCAAATCTTAGCACATGTATAGTGCCTGGCACGAGTACCCCTCAATTATCACACATACCCACACTCGGCACTGTACGGGTGCCTGACATAAGTCCCTCACCAAGCACATCTCGTGTGCCTACACCCACATGTTAATACCTAACTCCAGAGGATCAGATCCTAGCCCAAGTATTGATCAGATCAAAAGTCAACAATCAATATCACTAAGCCCAAATGGGGCCTGGTGCACGCATCACCTCATTATCAATACTACCTAGCCCAATATGAGCCCCAACGGACGCATCACCTCACTATTAATACTAACACGACACTATGGCCCAAGATAAGTCATTAATCTCCTCAAATCTCAATATAACAAACCCTCACAGTACCATAAGCAAAATACCTCACGGAGTATACCAATATGCCACAACTCCGCTCAAACTCGTGTCACATAAATAAGGACACCAACAACATGGAAGATAACATATAAAGGGCACAACTAGACATATATAAATATATATAATATCATGACTGAAAATATGACTACAGTTAAGGCAAACAGCTCAACATAGTAAATATAACCCTATCATGTCTTAAACAGATAAACACCTAGCCTAGATATGATTTCTAGCATGAATATTAGCTCATGCAGTCATACATGAGGAGAAACACGGTATCAAAGGGGCATGGTAGCAAAATAGGACTTGCAATAGCCTAAAGTCTACCCCAGATCATGAACAACCATAATGCATGCATATACGCTCATCGCCTCGCACGTGCGTCACCCCAACATATAACAAATACCGTAGCCAACAGGGAGATTACCCTCAAACAAAGCTTAGGCAACGTACTTACCTCAAAGCGCGAGAATCAATACTCCAAAAATCCCTTACCTCACAAATCGGCCTACGAACGGGTCAAATATAGTCAAAAGAAACTCTATAACATCAAACAAAGCCATAGGAATGAATTCCAAATAATAAAGCTTCGATCTTTATTCAATTCCCAAAAAATCAACAAAAGTCAATGCAGGCCCACATGATCAAAACCCAAGTCATCCCACGACTCTAAATATATGATTAGATTCCAAAACCGAGTCCAAATTGATCCCCAAAATCTCTAATTTTTACTCTCTTAAGTTGTAGGCAACCCCCAAATTTTCCTCAAAATTCCATGTTTTGGGTATTAATAATCCATGTAAATTCTCGAAATAATGATAGAAATTTGTAGAAATCACTTACCCCAAAACCTTGTGCGAAAATCCTCTTAATAATCACTTATATCCAAGTTTAGGGTTCAAAATATGAGATAATGGGTCTAAGTCCTGAGGAATGACATGTAAATGTGAACCGTCTCCCTCAGTATCAATCATCGCAAATGCGATCAGGAATGTCGCAAATGTGATACTCCACTTACAAATGCAAATGTCGCAATTGTGACACATGTTTCGCAAATTCAAAGCTAGTCTTCACCGCCCAATATCGCAAATGCGATCAAGACTCTACAAATGCGGACCTTCGCAATTGCGAGTAAATCATCGCAATTGCGATGTCTGCAGCACCAGAAAAGCAGAAGCCTTATAAAACAATCTGAAACTCATTCGAAACTTACCCTAGCCCCTCGAGCCCCACACCAAACATTCACACAAGTATATAAACCTCATACTAGCTCGCTCATAAGCTCAAAACATCAAAATAACATCCATAACCAATAATCAAACACCAAAATACATCATGTAAGCCTTCAGGTTCATGAACTCCAAATATTCAAAACCAAATGTCTGATTCATACCAAACAAACTCGGAATGAAATCAAACTTTGCAAAAAAATTCCAAATGACAAAAAGGACTTATTCCAAGTCCCGGAATAACAATGCAAAATCGATAGGCTAAAAGTCAACTCACGGTCAAACTTATGAACCTTCCAAACTTTCAAATTGCCAATTTTCAACAAATAGAACTAAACCATTCTAGGAACCACCAAATACAAATCTGAAAATATTCCTAAGTACAAAATTACCATACAAACCTAGTGGAACAATCCAAACATGAATCCGAGGTCATTTATACAAAAGTCAAACCTTGGTAAATTCTTACAACTTAAGCTTTCATCAACACAACTAAGTATTCCAACTCCCTACGAAACCTTTCTCGGAATCAAACCAACCATGCCCCTAAGATAAAATCCAACAATCAAGCACATGGGGAGTAGAAAATGGGGAATCGGGGCTCAAATACACAACACGATCGGCCGGGTCATTACATTTTCCCCTTCTTACACAAATGTTCATCCTCGAACGAGTTTAGAGTCATACCTGAAATGCCAAAAAAGTGAGGATATCACCTCCGCATATCATGCTCTGTCTCCAAATTTGCCTCCTTGATTGGTTGACCTATCCACAAAACCTTCATTGACGGGATCATCATATACCTGAGCTTTTGAACCTGCCAATCCAAAATGGCCTCAAGCTACTCCTAATATGCCATATTCTTATCCAACTGCATATTGGTGAAATCCAAAACACGGGACTCATAATGTCACGACCCAAAATCCACTATAGGTCGTGATGGCGCCTAATGCCGCCGTTAGGCAAGCCAACGTTAATTTATCAATTTATTTACTCATTTTTTTACTTTAGAGATTATAATCTCCATTACTAAAATGTTATAAAATAGAATTTACAGAGTAAAAGGATAATAACTACATGAACTACAATAACGAACAACTGGTAGGAACCTCCAAAACCAGGTGTCACAACTGCATGAGCATTTTCTAATGAGTACAATAATAATACAACACATGTCCCGAATATAGTAAGACAGAATAAAATAAATAGCACAATGGAGACTCGGTGGACTGCGATGCGTAGCCTGGAATACAGCTCACAAAAAGTCTCCTCGACAGGCGTGCCTACGCGCCAAGGTGATCATCAAATGAGCATGTCAGATCCTGCACATTTAGTGCAGAAGTGCAACATGAGTACGTAAATCAATGCGCACCCAGTAAGTATCTAGCCTAACTCTGGGAAGTAGTGACGAGGGGTCGACATAGACCCTTACTAAAGGTCCAATAAAACAATGAATTAAAACATAAGCAGATATGAGGCATACGACAATGATGGGGTAAATCTGTAAGTTACATAATCTTCCAATTTCTTCTTTCAAAGCATAAATTTTCTAAATCTTGTATTCTACCTTAACAGCTCAGATAAATGTCAAGTGTTATTATCAAATAAATAAGGAATACCATATAAATGCCGGGCACCAGTAGAGAGATTAACTCGTGAATATTCGAACTACTAGCAAAATAACACACGATTCTACCGAGGTCGTTTGGCCCGATCCAGAATAATATGTACACTGCCGACAGTCGAGCGGCACGAACCATAGATGCATCTATATACTGTCTAGACGTTCGGCCCGCTCCACAAGAAATGGAATGAAGTTACCAAATTACGAGATACGGTTTTACAATACCGTACATGAGTACAAAATGGATATAATATTTACCGTTTCTCAAATAACTCGCGCACAACTCAAATTGTTAAGGTTTGGCCTAGTATAAATATATTTATTTCTAAATCGATTTCATTTATAACTTCAATTAATTAAGCCGGCAAAATGAGTTAAAATAATTCAAATATTACATGATAAGTTCCTAAGTCTACCCGAACATTAACATGTTGTAGCTACGTACGGACTTTCGTCACCTCGTGTGTACGTAGCACCCACAACTAGTTGCACATAACAATAAATACCTACTAGGGGGTAGTTTCCCCCTCACAAGGTTAGACGGGAGACTTACCTCACTCCGAAGTTCCATAACCGGCTCCAACGCCACAAAAACACCTCAACCCGATGCCCGACTCTTCAAAACTAGCCAAACAACGTGCAAACCAATCAAAATATACCCTAGTACGTATAACCTAACAATTTAAAATGATTCCCAACTCCGAACAAAAGCCAACAAGGACGACCCTCGGGCCCACGTGCCCGAATTTCAAAAATTTCCAAAGATATACTTTACCCATAACACCACGAACTAAAATATATAACTTATTCCAAATTCCATGTCCAATTTCATTGTTAAAATCCAAAATACCAAATTCTAGGTTTTCTACCAAAATCTTAAGTTTCTAAAAATTTCCATGATTAAATCCATACACAAACTATGTATTTAACTTTTAATAGGTGGGAGTCACTTACCTTGTGTTGCTTGATATAAATCTCCCCTTGAAGCTCTCCAAAATCGCCCCAACCGAGTGAAAATGGAAGAAAATGGGATAAATCCCGTTCTTAAAAGAACACACTGCCCATCGACCTCTCGCACCTACGGCCAATTGACC
Source organism: Nicotiana tabacum (assembly GCF_000715075.1). NCBI lineage: Eukaryota > Viridiplantae > Streptophyta > Magnoliopsida > Solanales > Solanaceae > Nicotiana > Nicotiana tabacum. The sequence continues at coordinate 79,512,107 of NC_134094.1, read as the reverse complement.
GCTTCTGCGGTCCCCCTTTAGCCCCCTTGCCTTCGCACCTACGGCCAATTGACCGCTTCTGCGGAGTCACACCTGCAACCAAGAATCCGCTTCTACGGTCTCAAAGGTGTGGCACAAACCTCGCACCTGTGCCTCCATCCTGCCTCACTCCCTTCTGCATCTGCGACCACAGGCCCGCTTCTGCGGTGACGCAGGTGTGGGAATTCCTTTGCACTTGCGGCCTCTTCCCATCTCCCTTCTAGCCACTTCTACAGTCCACAACCTCACTTCTTCGATGAAGCATTCGCAAAAGCGGTTGCTCCAGCAACCAGAATCTTCCAACTTTTCCTTAAGTCCAAAATTAGATCCGTTAACCATCTGTAATCCACCCGAGACCCCCGGGACCTTGACCAGATATACCAACACACCCCAAAATACAATACGAACTTAGTCGAAGCCTTAAACTACGTCAAACAACACCAAAATCATGAATCACACCTTGAATCAAACTTATAAATTTCTAAATTTCCAAATTCTATATCTTGTGCCGAAACGTATCAAATAAATCCGGAATGACTTCAAATTTCACACACAAGTCATAAATGATATAACGAAGCTATTCAAAGTCTCGGAACCCCAAACGGACATCGATAACATCTAAATCCTCTTCAAATAAAATTTAAGAAATTCTTAAACCATCAAAATGCCAACCTTCCGTAATAAGTACAGAAATGCTCCTGGGTGATCCGATACTCAACCAAAACACACGCCCATGTCCGAAATCATCATACGAACCTATTGGAACATTCATATCCCGATGCCGAGGTTGTTTACTCAAAGGTCAAACCTTAGTCAATTCTTCCAACTAAAAGCATTCGCAATTAGAATTTCCTTTCCAAATCAATCCCCAACTTCCCGAAATTCAATTTCGACCACATGTACAAGTCATAATACCTGAAGTTACTCGAGGCCTCAAACCGCCGAATGATGCGCTAGATCTCAATATGACCGGTCGGGTCGTTACATTCTCCTCTACTTAAACATGCGTTCGTCTTCGAACGTGCTAAGGACTACTGCAGAGTTTTCCAAAATCACTGTTTAACACCTCATGCACCTACCCGTGCCACCACAATCCAGTTGGACACATTAGCTCGAGTCATGCTGAAGATCCTCCCTTTTTTTTATCAATAAATCTTAGGACCAATTTTCAACCTCCGAATTTCTCTACAGGTCCTGATTCTAACATACGAACATAGTACCAATCACCACGCACTATACCGAAACATGATCATGCACCTATGCTGAAATCACACCATGCACCACATAAATTGGTTGCCCATAATAACATCCTCCGACTGCAATAGCTATAATGTTACGAATCCGATGCCTGCAATACATCTGATAACACACATAAATATTGTTTAAACTCTCGCAATACAGCCACGACGAAATAGATGTGTAAAAACTCATAAGCACCTACCGAATCAATAATTCATGGAGTCTCTCCTCCTAACAAGAACCATTACCTCATTCTGAACTGAATAACGATATTTTCTTTTTAATGTACCTTATATAAATCTGATTTTACTGATTCCAGGTCCAATAATTTTGTCTCACCCAGTACAAGCTGCTCGGGCAATAAGACATCTTAGACACTGCCTAAAATCTTATATGACGCCCACAACGTACCAACAAGCTGCAACTCAAACGTGATACATAAGGAAGAACGAACTCTGGAGAAGAACTACCCAGCCCGCGTAATGAATAAAACGGCCGAATAGATGTTATGAACCTACCTCAGGGATGAAAATAAGGCACACAAAATAAGTGTAAAGAACTATGCTCAACATCTTGTTGTTGCGGCGTGCAACTCGATCCGACATGACACTGTTGCAGCGTGTAACCCGATCCACCTAACATGCCCATGCCATCATGCTGCCCGATCCATACACTATACCCATGGCGGCGTGCCACCCGATCCGCACATAAAATCAAGAAGAAAACACACACATCAAGTCGTAACGCTTATACTTATGAAATGCCCGAATATCGACCACAAGCACGCCAAGTCCATAATACTAATCCCGGGGAGACGGATAGAGCCATATGCTAAGAAACCCAAGCACAGCTAAGGTGCAATGATGACCTGCATCTCGAGAGCCACCTGCTCACATAACACCACAAGCTACACGGGACCTCAACACGTGTGCGAATAATCAAACCGCCTCACAACCCACATGCCACAATAGAGATTTACATGGAATAGCTGACAACGGGAATAACATCTAATGCCCGACGACTCCTCCGTAAGAAATGCTATGACAAACGAACACATCCGACCTGACTTAGACCACACACTTACACTAGACCCTCCAACAGACCTCACACCGATTCTGATCATGCCATACTAGGCCAATAACCTTTCAAATATCCACAATGGCCCTATTCATGACATATAAGAACAACTGTCAAATCCGAAACCAACTCACACGGTCTACAACCCAAGGAACAAGACGTCTCTCAAGCATAAACTCTCGCATTTGCTATATTACCATAACCTCCATACTTGGTTTTAATCTTTAACAATCAAGTGACTAACATGCCACACTTATACAAATATTCTTATGGGGTACGCTCCCATGACTTTCCGCTCAAGTAGCAAAGTCTGCACATCCATACCGCCAACCGTACTAATTTCATAAGGCAAATCACAATTCGCAAACCAATACACAATACCTCTTCAACAAAACACCATTCTCAGGCGGCATTAAGATAACGCCAGCTTACTCTAAAAATATGAATTCTTCCCTGTTCATCTGAACTCATGACATTCTTATCAACATCGAACCACAAACTTGATCCTCAACTTCCAATTCCCATGCCGCTCACATCATCCATCATTCCGCTATACGAGAGTACAAGAATTCATCATAACCCCTGAACTACTAGTAGAATGAACACTTCTTTGGCTAGAAACCTTTCACTTAAATCAATTTAGAAGAACCAATGCAACACACAACTGAATTCCCAAATTGCAAAAAATACAAACCTCAAGTTGCGATCTAAACCATCATGACTCTTCCGGAGTCCATTTACACAACAACGCCATTTGAATCAAATACCTCCCAATTCAATCAAGGTATGGTGGTTGTCAAGCCCGCACGTACAACGACAACCAACATGCATAACTTCATACCGAAGGAACTGATCATTGCCAAAATCATGCGAACTCAACCAATACTAACCGACCAAACTTCTTTCAATTTGCTCTTGACCTGACTTAAAAATATAATCGCTCCATTCACAACTTAACGAACTCAATTCGCACTCACTCCGAGTGACCTAAATTGCGAGACCACATCGTCTCAATACTCATGAACCATCTCATACCCTCTTTATGTGCTCAACAGCATCTCCGATTGGTACACCTATTCTGTAAGTCCTTCCGCGAATGTGAAGCTATTTTTTCCATTCCTCCAATAATGCACCGCATACCCGATGATAGCATAGAACATTCCAAGTCCCGTTCGCAATCCACTGTGAAGACTCGATCCTTAACCATACAACGGACCCAAAAACCTTAGGCACTTTACTTGAATTCTTGAACCCACTAGAACCGTTGTTGAGAGTCACCCACTCTGACCTAATTCCGAATATAACCAAACTTTAACGCTTTTCTAGCACATGAACACCCTCTCAAAGAAGCAATCGGCTGAATTCTTTTCCTTGTACATTACATCTACAAGAAGCATAAACTTTGAGTCTTCCCAAATCCTGCACCTCAATCGATAAGGTAAAGTATAGCACACATTCATCGATTTCCTTGTTCGAATTACTCCTGACATTACCCTTTTCCTAGTCAGCATTAATTCACTAACGCATCAATAACAAAAAATCGCACAAGCAGACAACCACGTGATCCAATCGTAAATGGTGGGGCTCCCCCACTTAGATTTAAGCTACCACCACATAATGCATAGCCCGCAACAATTCCCCATTCTCAATTACTATGATCTCGCACCGTTAACACGCCAAATTTCTTGAAGTCTTTTGTTAATATTTTCACGAACATTCCAAATTATCAGCCATGACCGCATATTTGACCTTCTGCTGGGTAGTAAGTATAACTACTCATAGAAACTTTATCAAAGTCATGCAACCGCTAACCTGCTCGTAGGAGATAACCCAATTGTGTAATTCCTTACCGACATCTTCCAGTGATGCTGCACTGGGTCCAACTACCACGTAATCAGTAAATTCTCTTGAGCCCATGCTCGCCCACCGGCTGTATAAGTCTGTTCCTTCCCCATTGACATCAACTGAAAGTTCAACGATACCTTGCAAACTCAAATCCATGCTGCATCCAAAATGATAATCAAATATTCACACCCCTCTTTATTTCAGGAAAACTCCTTTCTGCCATAATCAATCTTTCTCCGTACAGTAACCACCATTCAAATTATAATTCGTGGACCTAGTCTCTTTCCACCATGCCTCCCAAATCGCTCAAATTTTCCTCAAGGTATGTGGCTATCTTACCATATAATCCCTAAGCGACTCTGCCACTCCCACTTCGGTCAAACCATCTCCTTTAAGCAACTTCTCGACCTCCGCTTGTCATACTTGACCTGCTAGTAATTCATCTGTCGTGAGACACCTCCTGCCATGTCCTTCCTCATACTTCGCTGCCCAAATATTGCCTCAAATCAAATCAATACCTGTAGCATCGAAACTAATGAATTGCTACCAACTCTAAACCTCGTAGAAGATTATCTTTCTCGAGCCATCAATATTAGAAATACCAATTCGATTCTGAACTGCTGCACACCGCTATCTCTGACAACCGCCACTCAGGTACCATTTCACAACACTCTGTCCCGAAGTCAAAATCAAAGGAGACCATAAAATCGGCGAACCATAATGCGTTCAAACAAGAACGACAACACCGCATCACAATGAAAATTCTACCACGCTCGAGAATACCAAGTCTCGTTACTCCATCAACCAAAACCTCAACATCCATATTCCGATTGCCTTTCCTTTACTGGAATTATATGCTGAACCTCTAAATCATGCGCTGAGGAATCCTCCTTTCGAGTCATTCACTACCACGATCCATAAATAAGCAATCTACCATTACACCAACACAGTGCGGTAATAACTCATGAACATCATAGCAACCTGTGCATAGCCTTAAAACCATAGGAAATACAAATACTAAACTGAAACAACAGAACACCCTTCCGCAAGGCGACAATAATAGCATGCTTGAACACGCATGGAAAAATACCTTACACTACGTCTGCAGTACCAATACAACTCCTGGACGTCCAATTGACAACAAGTGCTTCACGTCGTATAAGATTGAGTAGGAAGGAAATAAAGGCATAAGCCTCAATAGAATCTAACCGCACGATGAGGAAATCAAGAAGGGAAGTGCTCCTAACAGCCCTGTAGCCTCTCGAAGATAAGTACAAACATCTCCATACCGATCCGCAAGACTCTACTAGACTTGCTCATGACTCGTGAGACCTAAATGAACCAAACGCTCTAATACCAAGCTATCACGACCCAAAATCCACTATAGGTCGTGATGGCGCCTAACTCCGCCGTCAAGCAAGCCAACGTTAATTTATCAATTTATTTACTCATTTTATTACTTTCGAGATCATAATCTCCATTACTTAAATGGAATAAAATGGAATTTATAGGGTAAAAGGATAATAACTATGTGAACTACAATAACGAACAACCGGTAGGAACCCCCAAAACCCGGTGCCACAAGTGCATGAGCATTTTCTAAGGAGTACAATAATAATACAACACCTGTCCCGAATGTAGTAAGACAGAATAAAATAAACAGTACAATGAAAACTTGATGGATTGCGATGCGTAGCCTGGAATACATCTCACATAAAGTCTCCTCAACAGGTGCGCCTACGAGCTAAGGTGATCATCAAATGAACCTGTCAGATCCTGCACATTTAGTTCAGAAGTGCAACATGAGTACGTAAATCAACGCGTACCCAGTAAGTATCTAGCCTAACCCCGGAGAATTAGTGACGAGGGGTTGACATCGACCATTACTAAATGTCCAATAAAATAATGAATTAAAACATAAGCAGATATGAGGCATACGACAATGATGGGGTAAATCGGTAAGTTACATAATCTTCCAATTTCTTCTTTCAAAGCATGAATTTTCTAAATCTTGTATGCTACCTTAACAGCTAAGATAAATGTCAAGTGTCATTATCAAATAAATAAGGAATACCATATAAATGCCGGGCACCAGTAGAGAGATTAGCTTGTTAATATTCGGACTACTAGCGATATAACACACGATTCTGCCGAGGTCGTTCGACCCGTTCTAGAATAATGTGTACACTACTGAGGGTCGAGTGGAACGAACCATAGATGCATCTATATACTGCCTAGACGTTCGAATCACTCCACAAGAAATGGAAGGAAGTTACCGTACATGAGTACAAAATGGATATAATCTTTAACGTTTCTCAAATAACTTGCCCACAACTCAAAGTGTGAAGGCCTGGCCTAGTATACATGTATTTATTTCTAAATCGATTTTATTTATAACTTCAATTAATTAAGCCGGAAAAATGAGTTCAAATAATTCAAATATTACATGATAAGATCCTAAGTCTACCGTACATAAACATGTTGTAGCTACGTACGGACTCTCGTCACCTCGTGCGTATATAGCACCCACAACTAGTTGCACATAACAATAAATATCACCTAGGGGTTTTTTTCCCCCTCACAAGGTTAGACAAGAGACTTACCTCGCTCCGAAGTTCCATAACCGGCTCCAACAAAACTCAAACACCTCAACCCGATGCACGTCTCTTCAAAACTAGCCAAACAACATGCAAACCAATAAAAATATACCCTAGTACGTATAACCTAATAATTTAAAATGATTCCCAACTCCGCTCTAAAGACAACAAGGATAACCCTTGGGCCCACGTGCCCGGATTCCGAAAATTTTTGAAGATAAATTTTACCCATAAAACCACGAACTAAAATACATAACTTATTCCAAATTTCATTTACAATTTCATGGTCAAAATCCAAAAATACCAAATTGTAGGTTTTCTAAAAAAATCCTAAGTTTCTACAAATTTCCATGATTAAATCCATATACAAACCATTTATTTAACTTGTAATAGGTGGGAGTCACTTACCTTGTGTTGCATAATGAAAATCTCCCCTTGAAGCTCTCAAAAATTGCCCAAACCGAGTGAAAATGGAAGAAAATGGGCCAAATATCGTTCTTAAAAGAACACACTGCCTAACAACCTCTCACACATGTGGCCAATTGATTGCTTCTGCGGTTCCGTAGGTGCGACCAAAATACTGCTTCTGCGGTCCCCCTTCATCCCCCTTGCCTTCGCATCAGCGGACCAGACTCCGCTTCTGCGGAGTCGCACCTGCAACCCAGAATCTGCTTCTGCGGTCTCGCTGGTGCAGCACTACAACCACTGGGCCGCTTCTACGGTCACACATGTGAGGGAATTCCTTCACACCTGCAGCCTCTTCCCATCTCCCTTCTAGCCACTTCTTCGGTCCACTGCCTCGCTTCTGCGATGAAGCTTCCGCAGAAGCAGTTGCACCAGCAACCAAAATCCTCCAGCTTTTCCTTAAGTCCAAAATTCGATCCGTTAACCATCCGGAATCCACTCGAGGCCCCCGGGACCTTGACCAAATATACAAACATGACCCAAAAAATAATACAAACTTAGTCGAATCCATAAACCACGTCAAACAACATCAAAATCATGAATCACGCCTCACATCAAACTTTTAAATTTTCAAATTTCCAAATTTTATATCTTGTGCCGAAACATATCAAATCAATTCGAAATGACTTCAAATTTCACACGCTAGTCATAAATTACATAACGAAGCTATTTCAAGGCTCGGAACCCCAAACAGACATCGATAACATCAAAATCCTCTTCAAAACAAACTTGAGATAAGTACCAAAATGCTCCCGGGTGATTCGATACTCAACCTGAACACACGCCCAAGTCCAAAATTATCATACTAACCAACTAGAACCTTCAAATCCTGATTCCGAGGTCATTTACTCAAAGGTCAAACCTTAGTCAATTCTTCCAACTTGAAGCTTCCGAAATTAGAACTTCCTTTCCAAATCAATCCCGAACTTCACGAAATTCAATTCCGACCACACGTATAAGTCATAATACCTGAAGTGAAGCTACGCGATGCCTCAAACCGTCGAATGACGCACTAGAGCTCAAAATGACTGGTCGGGTCGTTACACATAATACTTATGAAGCATGGAAACATGAAACATCGGGTGAATTCCCCACAAGTTGGGTGGCAAAGCAAGTTTGTAGGCCCCCTCACCCACTTTCTATAACACCTCAAAAGGACAAATATACTGAGGTATCAACTTGACCTTCTTTCCAAATCTCATCACTCCCATCATAGGTGAAACTCATAGAAGAACCTTCTCACTCTCCATGAATGACACATCACGGACTCTCCTATCAACATAACTCTTTTGCCCAGGTTGGGCCGTGGGAAGCCTCTCATGAATCAACTTCACCTTCTCCAAAGCATCATGGACCAAGTCTGTGCCCAATAACCTAGCCTCACCAGGCTCAAACCAAACAACCAGAGAACGACATTGCCTCCCATATAAGACCTCATATGGAGCCATCTCAATACTCAACTGATAGCTTTTGTTGTAGGAAGACTCAAATAAAGGTAGAAATTGGACCCACTGACCTCCAAAATCAATAGTGCATGCCCTCAACATATCCTCCATGATCTGAATGGTCTGCTCGGACTTCCTGTCTATATAAGGGTGAAATACAGTACTCAACTCAACCTGCGTGCCCAAGTCACGCTGAACTGCTCTTCATAAATGCGAAGTAAACTGAGTGCCACAATCTGAGATGATAGAAACAGTCACACCATGCAAGTGAACAATCTCTCGGATGTAGATCTTGACCAACTGCTCTGAACTTTAGGAAGTCATGACTATGATGAAATACACAGAGTCGGTCTATTCATAGTGACCCAAACAATGTCAAAATCCATGGTGATGCGTTCCCACTTCCACTCATGTATCTCAAGCTTTTTAAGAAAACCACCCGGTCTCTGATTCTCATACTTGACCCGCTGGCAATTCAAACACCGCACAACATATCCAACAATTTCCTTCTTCATCCTCCACCACCGATAATGCTGCTTCAAAGCACGATACATCTTCGTAGACCAAGATGAATAGCATACCGAGAACTATGAGCCTCCTCAAGAATCACCTCCTGCATGCCATCCACATTAGGAACATTAATCTGGCCCTAAAGACAAAATACACCATTATACCCAGTAGTAACCTCCACCACCTCGCAACACTGTGTCCTTAAGGACATGCAAATAGGGATCGTCATACTGACAAGCCTTATTGCGCTCAAACAAGGACGACTGGGATAGGCTCTAAAATATCCAATCTTACAAATCTGTTGGCCAAAGCCCAAACATACATAGCCAAAGTCCTCTCTACAGCTAAGATAAATGCTAAACTTCCCATACTCTCCACCGTCCTACTCAAGGTGTCAGCCACCACATTAGCCTTCCCCAAATGATAAAGAATAGTGATATCATAATCTTTTAATAACGCCAACTACATCCACTACATTAATTTCAAATATTTTTGCTTGAATAGATGTTGAAGACTCCGGTGATCCGTATGCACCTCACAAGACATGCCATATGGGTAATGCCTCTAAATCTTGAGCATGTGCATGATAGCTGCTAACTCTAAATCATGCACCGGATAGTTCTTCTCATGAGGCTTCAGCTGGAAGGATGCATAGGCAATCACCTTAACATTTTACATCAACACACACAAAATGCCAACCTACGAAGCATCATAATAAATCGTATACAACCCCGATCTTGAAGGAAAAACCAAAATTGGATCCGTAGTCAAAGAAATCTTGAGCTTCTGAAAGCTCTCCTCATACTCATTTGACCACTTGAATGGATCACCCTTCTCAGTCAATTTTGTCAATGGGTTGTAATAGATAAAAATCCCTCTACGAAGCAATGGTAGTAATCGGCCAAACCTGAAAATCTATAGATCTCTATAGTGGTAGAAGGCCTGGCCAACTCTGAACTTCCTCAATATTCTTCAGGTCCACCTTGATCCTATCATTAGACACCACATGACCCAAGAATGCTACTGAGTCTAACCAAAACTCACACTTGGAGAACTTAGCATACAACTTCTTCTTCCTCAAAGTCTGAAGTACAATCCTCCAATACTGCTCGTGCTCCTCAGCGCTACGGGAACACATTAACAAAAAAGTCCAATTAAGGATGGAACACATTGTTCATCATATCATGAAAGTTGTTGGAGCATTAGTCAAACCAAAAGACATCACCAAAACCTCACAATGCCCATAACGTGTCATGAAAGCCGTCTTAGGGATGTCTGAAGCCATGATATTCAACTGGTGATACCCTGATATCAAGTCAATCTTTGAGAACACCATGACACCCTAAAGATGATTGAATAAATCATCAATACACGATAGTGGATACTTGTTCTTGATGGTAACCTTGTTCAATTGTCTGTAGTCAATACACATTCTCATAGACCCATTTTTTTCTTAAAATAAAAACTGGTGCACTTCAAGGTGACACACTAGGCCTGATACCCCTTATCCAACGACTCCTATAACTGCTCCTTCAGTTTCTTCAACTCATCAGGAGCCATGCGATACGGTGGAATAGAAATAGGCTGAGTGTCTGGTGCCAAGTTAATGAGGAAATCAATATCCCTATCGGGTGGCATACTTGGTAGATCTGCAAGAAGCACATCTGAAAACCTCCCTCATTACTGGAACTGACTAAACAATAGGAGTGTCATTGAGTGTCAGCACTAACATCTCTTGAAAAGTTTAGATACGCCAAACATCCCGCCTCAACCATCTGTTCAGCTATCAAGAATGAGATAACTCTGCCAGGAGTGTAACCAAGAGAACCCTTCAACTCCAACCTCGGCAACCCCGACATGGCCAAAACCACGGTCTTAGCATGACAATCAAGAATAACATGATACGGAGATAGCCAATCCCTACCTAAGATCCCATAAAAGTACACCATATCTAATAATCAAAAGACTACCCTCGTCTCAAAACCACATATGGTAACCATATAGAACCGACAATCGATCCACCATGATAGAACCCCAACCGATTTAGATATATAAACATAGGTAGCAAGCGAATCACGTAGCATATCTAGACAAGAAGCAAAGTATGATGACACATATGAATAAGTAGAGCCAGGATAAAACAATATCGAAGCATCTTTGTGGCACAACAGAAACAATATTTTTAATAACAATATCATAAGCAACAACCTCAATCCTCCCTAGGAACGCATAGCATCTGGCCTGACCTCCACTGGACTGAGATCCCCTAAAATATGACAATATTTTGGATGACCTCCACTCCAAGCTGGCTGAGAGGAAGGTGTAGCATCCGACACATGAATCATAGTCGGTCCTCCTTGATGCCCTGGATCTCTACAAAATGAGGGCAGTATTTTCTGACGTGCCCCAGATCTCCACATTCATAGAAACCTCTGACCGAAACTGATTGCGGTGCCTGAGTTAGACCTCGTGAACTAGAATACTCACCATAAGAACTTGGTACTAATGAACCCTGAATAGACAGAGCACAATGAGAACTCTGCGACAGAAGTGCACTAAATGAAGATTGCACAAAAGCTTCTTGACTGGGTGATGTTGTATAATAAGTTTTCCTGCTAGAATGGCTTCTCCCAAATCGACCTCGGCCTCTAGACGAGACACCACTGAATCTACCTGAATGTAGTGACCTCTTTTCCTTACCCTACATCATCTCCCTAGCCTCACTACGGATGCGCTCAATACGACGTGTTATCTCCACCACCTAGTGAAATAAAGTTCTGGTCTCGGTCTCTCTAGCCATAAGAAGGCAAATACTGGGGTGAAGACCATCAATGAATCTCTTCACTCTCTCCTCTTTAGAGGGAATCAAAATAATAGCATAACGGGAAAATTATGTAAACTTTATCTCATACTCAGTAACTGACATCTGACCCTGCTGATTGTACTCAAACTGCCTCTTCAGCTCCTCTCTCTTGGTGTTAGGCACAAATTGCTATAAAAATACCCTGGAGAACTGAGCCCCGGTAAGAGGAGGTGATCCTGCTAGTCTGCCCAACTCATAAAACTGCCACCGCCTCTTAGTTGGACCCTGCTTTTGGAAGGCGGTGAAGTCAACTCCATTGGAATCGGCTAGTCCCAAGTTGCATAGAATATCATGACAACGATCCAAAAACCCCTGGGCATCCTATGAGGATGTACCACTAAAGTGAAGAGGATGTAACTTCGTGAACTTATCCAGTCTCTTCAGCTCATCAGCTGACATTGCGGGCCTCTCCTCAGGCTGTGTGACAATAATAGGCTGAACTCCCCCAACTGGTAGCACTTTGTGAGTCTGATAACCATGGGCCACCTTCTCTGGAGTACGAGTAGCTAGAGTCTACTCTCCACCCTCGCCTAGGAAGTAACTCGTATACTATGAAATGCCCCAGCCTGAGCCAAACACTTAAACAAACCAATTATATGGATCAAAGCATCCTGAACAAATGGTGAAACAAATAAACCTTAGGGAACATGAGTTGGTCACACTGGCTCCACATAGTCAGGAATCTGCTCCTTAACATGAGCTATTGGTGGCTCCACACTAGCTGCTCGAGTAGGGGACCTAGTTGCGGTGCATGCTCTACCCCTACCTCTTCCTTGGCCCTGCCTCTCACGACTATGGCCTGGGGTACCATCGTCTACTCAACTGAACTAGATGAACGCATCATCACCATCTGTGAGAGAACAGAGAAACAAAGATTCAAATTTAGGGATAAACAAATCCGTACGACAGAGAATAAAAGAAAGAGATGTTTTCTTAACAGCCATGTAGCCTCTTAAATATAAGTACAGATATTTCCCTACAAATCTGTAAGACGCTACTAGACTTGCTCATGACTCGTGAGACCTAAGCAACCTAGTGATCTGATACCAATTTATCACGGCCCAAGTCTCACCAGAACCGTTATGCACCTAACAGTGCTTGCTAGGCAAGCGAACAACCAATATGCATAAATAAACTCTTATAATAGTATTAAACAGCCTCAAACACGAAATAATATAAGCAATTGAAGTCCAAATAGCGATACAACTGAAACACATACCAGACTTTGATGTCATCGAGTACATCTATACAAAATTTAAATATAACGTTTGAACCAAAATACAATATTGTCTAAAAGATTAAACAGTAATAGCATGAACGAAGAAAAAGGGAGCATGCGAACGGAACATCAATTCTACCTCGAAATCTCCAACAACTACGTATGTCTCTCTCTCAGTAGCACCTAGATCTACACATAAAGTACAAAGTATAGTATGAGTATAACTGACCCATGTAGTCAATAAGTAACAAGCCTAATCTTGAGTTGAAAGCAGTGACGATATAGGCATGGTCCAATATTCATTATCAATAGCAACCAACATGAAATCAAGTAAAATCAATTACAACTTTATCACAATAAGAGGAGAAATAAGCATGCTTTTCGAATATATCAATCAAGCCATCAATTATACCACAAAAATTACCTAAATATGGACTATCAATATAAAATACTTTTCAAGCTTTTAATATCAGATAGAGACATCAAGTACCAGATAGCATGAAAAAGATACAACCCTATGCCTCCATGACAAGTTTACATGCCAAAATAAATGATATTTTCATTTAATAATCAAGTACACCAAATCTCAGTACATGTATAATTCCTTGCACGAGTATCTCTGAATCCCCACACACACCCACACTCAACACTATACGGGTGCCTAACTGTAACGACCCAATAGGTGGTTTTGAGTACTAGCTCCATTTTCTGTGTTTCAAGACTTTACATAGTTCAATTTGATGATTTATGACTTGCGTTCATATTCTGTGTTGATTTTAAAAAAATTATATGTGAAATATTCAAGAAAATATGATTTTTGACTTTAAAAATGGCTAGAGTTGACCATGGTCAAAAGTTTTGGTAAACGAACTCGAATCGGTATTTTGACAATTCCAATAGGTTCGTATAATTATTTTGTACTTGTACGCACTTTTTATTGGGGTCCCAGGGTGACCCGAGGCCGTTTCGGAGTATTATGTGAAACAATTGGAGAAATTGAGTTTTGAACTTGAAAATCTTGAGTTTTAATGACCGATTCTTGATTTTTGATGTTATTTTGATGATTTGAGCTTGGCGTAAGATTTTATGATGTTATTATAATTATGTGAATGTTCGGATTGGAGCTCAAGGGGCTCGGATGCGTTGCAAATAGTTTTGGCATAACTGATGAAATCTGGTGTTTAGAATTTGTAGGTCTCGCATTTGCAAAGATCTGTTTAGAAATGCGAGATGCGATGTCAGGCTCTTATTTGCAAAGTGGGACTGGGGACTAGAAACTTCACTTTTGCGAAGAACAGGCCGCATTTGCGAAATTGGAGGGACCTGACATTTGCGACTGTGGTGTTGCATTTGCGACACTAGAAGGCTGGGCACAACTTCGCTTTTGCGAAGTTTGGTCTGTGTTTGCAAAGAAAGGAGCCTTCAAAAATGCGAAGGGTGTGTCACATTAGCGATAACTATGATGCTCGTGCACTGATCGCAGGTTCACAATTGCGATATCTACAGCTCGGTAAAATGTGGGGATTTCAGGACTTAGCTTATTTTACAGCATTTTTGGGACTTAGACTCCATAGAGACAATTTTTGGAGAGCAATTTCTTCCCAACTTCATAGGTTAGTAATCTTAACTTATTTTCATTTAATTTCCATTACGTTTTAATGAATTTCATCATCAAATATAAGATTTATATATTAAAAGTTGGGGGTTTTGGGTAGAATTTAGGGATTTTAAAAAATTGAGATTTAGACCTCAAATTGAGGTTGGATTTAGAAACAAATCACATATTCGGGCTCGTGGTTAAATGGGTAATCGGGATTTGGTCTTAATTTCAAATTTTGGGTTGACTTTTTGTTAACCTTTTCAATTATGCTAAAGATCGAACCTTTATCATGCGGGGGTAGTTTAGCTTGTTTTGACTTGTTTGAACAATAGTTGACTATATTCGGGTGGTTTGGAGGCTTGTTCCAAAGGAAACGCCGTGTTGGATTGTTGTTTGTGTTCCGGAAAGAGGTAAGTGTCATGGTTAACTTTGATTTGAGGGAATTAGGAGTTGATTGATCTATGTTTTTATGTGATTTATGTACGGGGATGGCGTATATACAAGGTGACGTATGTATATGTGTTGTCATGGGTTCAAGCATGTGGGTGTACTACTTAATTGCTTGTCTTCAATTGTACCATGTCTTTATTTTTTCCATATTTTTACTTGTTATGTGCTTTACTTGCTACATGTCCTTACTTGTTAAATATATGCCTTCACTCGTTACATATCTTTATTTGATACATGTCTCCACATATTGATGATTTTATTTATTATCCTCCTTTACTTGTTGTATGCTCTTACATGTTATTAAATAGATGATTTTACCTGTATCATGCCTTTATTCGCTTAGCCCTTACTTGCTTCCTATTTCACTCTACTATGTTATATTGGATTGGCTTAGAGGATGTATCCATTTTAGTTCCTTTTTAAGTTATGTTGTGAGATTTGGTGTGTGTGTGTGTGTGTGTGTGTATATATATATATATATATATATATATATATATATATATATATATGTGTGTGTGTGTGTGTGTGTGTGTGTGTGTGTAACGTCGCAATAGTATTATATATGTATGGATCGGGTTGCATGCTCTAACAGTATTATATATAATGTGGATCATGTTGCACGCTCTAACAGTATTATTATATATATATAGATCGGATTGCACGCCACAACAGTGTTATTATTATATATCTGGATCGGGTTGCACGCCGCAACGGTATTGGTATTGATATGTGGATCGGGTTGCACGCTGCAACGGTGAGGATATATTGTGGTTATTCTTGGTTGTTAGATTATGCTGCAGTGTTGTGTTGTAAGATTGTGAAGTGATGATCTTCTGGGGCCTTCTGTCATTTATATCTTGCTTCATTTGTCATGTTGTTATCCGTTCCTCTATCTTGTTATTGCTTTTCCATTTAATACTCGTACATGTTTATAGTTAGTGTTTTGTCATAGACTTGTCACTACTTCGTGGAGGTTAGGATCGGATTTTACGGATACATGGGATCAGTTGTACTCATACTACACTTTATACAAAACCCAATGTTGGTCTGACCAGCATTCCGCTATGATTGCTCGGACCCTTCCTTTCCAAACACTCGAGGTAGTATTGCACGGTGTCCACAGACCTTGAAGTCCCCTTTTTATATTTATTGTTGTTTACTTTGTATCAAACAATTCATATTTCATTTTAGACTTATTTGTAGTATTCTAGTAGCTCATGTACTTGTGGTATCAATTTTTTGGAGTAGTCTTAGACAATGATGATTTTGATTATTATACATTTCAGGATATTTCAGTCTTAGTTTCATTATTATGTTTTTAAATTATTAAACTGCTTAATTATTTAGATAGTGCTGGCTTTCCTAGCAAGCAAATGTTAGGTGCTATCATGGCCCCGTGGTTGGGATTTTGGGTCATGACACTAACATAAGTCTCTAAACAAGCGCATCTCATGTTCCTGCACCCATAAGTTACCTGACTCCAGAGAGGTGGATCCTAGGTGAACGACCCGATCCCATAAGATTGTTTCATAGAAGTGTCAAGGTGAACGACCCGATCCCATAAGAATGGTGTTACACGATAATATCGAGGTTGTACGGCCCGATCCACATATGCATCTCCTAATACTGTCGAGGGATGAACGACTCAATCCATAAATGTATCTCATAATCCTACCGAGACAAAAAGACCCGATCCTATAAGAGTAGTGCTGAGGCAATCAGCCCGATCCCATAAAAATAGTGGAACTTTGGACGAGTAATTAGTCCAAATTACGAATATATGTGCAATTTAAGAAATCAAAAATCTTTCGTACAAATAAGTACACTACGTGACTGAATCCGTAAGAGAAGGTATAATTTCCTCGGCTAATCAAGTAGCGCGCCAAGTCTCTAAAATAGCAAAGCTCGACACTCTACGCAAGTCTAATCTCAGGCCAAAACATAAGCTAAAGCATTTAAACAGGTAAAAATAACTTAGGTAATACAATTAAAGCATGGTGTGAGTCTAAGTCTACCCGGACATAATAAAAACATATAGCATACGCACGGACACTCGTCATCATACGTAGCTCCCATGACACATAGCATGTAGCAAATAAACACCTATAGGGATAAGTCCCCTCTTACAATGTTAGGCAAAAGATGTACCTTGCTCCGAAATCCGACAATCGGCTCCAACGCCTCTCTAACACCTCAAACCAATGCCAAATGATCTGAAACTAGCCAAGGAACGTGCAAACAAATAAAAACATACTCAAGAACCCATAATTTGTCAATTGGAAATAATTCCCAACCCCGTAGGAAAAGTCAACAAAAATTAACCCTAGGCCCATGTGCCCGGATTCCAAAAATTCTCAAAAAAAATATGACCTATAAATTATACAGTCTATATCCATAAAATCATCCAATGTCATCCATGAATTGACCCTCAAATCACGGATTTACCATTTCTCTACTTTGAGGCTCAGTACCCCAATTTTTATAATCCAAATACGGATAAAAACTATAACCAACGAAAATAATTAGGGGAAAATATAAAAATAAAGTTTATAAATTGTCAATTGAAAGGGGTAACTTGTTCTCGTAAATGTTTCTGGGAAATTTGAGATTTTCACAAATTCGTCGCAGGAAGATCTTTTTTGTTCTCCCATCTCAGTATAAATTTCATGTCCACCTAGATCATGCCTCAGTGAGTAACTCACTTTGTTCCTAGTATTGTAGTTTCCCATGAAGTGGCCTTGTATTGCAGCTTGATAGTTATTATGGCAAAAACATGTCTAGCTCATAGCAAAGTGTTACATAAGGTACCAAGGGCGTCTATGTGTTCCAAATGTAAATGGTCTCTGGGAGAGAATCATGACCGAGGCTCACACCTCTAGGTATTCCGTGCACCCGGGCTCTACAAAAATTTATTATGATCATAAGCAAGTCTATTAGTCTAATGATATGAAGAGGAATGTAGCGGAATTTGTGGCGAGATGCCCAAATTGTCAGCAAGTGAAGGCCGAACACCAAAGGCCCGGTGGGTTGGCACAGAACATAGAAATTCAAATGTGAAAGTGGAGAATTATTACTATGGACTTTGTGGTAGGACTACCTCGCACTCCTCGTAAGTTTGACTCGATTTGGGTGATTGTGGATCGACTCACAAAATCAGAACACTTCTTACCTATTAAGGCTACTGACACAGCAGAATAGTATGCTCAGTTGTATATCAAGGAAATCGTCAGACTGCATGGCACTCCAGTTTCCATCATTTCTGATCAGGGGGCACAATTCACGGCTAATGTTTGGATGAAATTTCAGCAAGGCTTGGGTACTCAGCTGAATCTTAGTACAACCTTTCACCCGTAGACTGACGAGTTGGCAGAGCAGACTATTCAGACGCTTGAGGATATGTTGCGTGCTTGTATTCTTAACTTCAAAGGTAGCTGGGATGATCATTTGCCACTCATAAAATTTGCCTACAATAATAGTTATCATGCTAGCATTCAAATGGCATCGTTCGAGGCTTTATATGGAAGGAAATGTAGATCTCCCATTGGGTGGTTCAAAATTGTAGAAGCAGAGTTGATAGGGCCAGACCTCATGCATCAGGCTATGAAAAAAGTTAAAATCATTAAGGAGTGGTTGAAGACTGCTCAAAGTCGTCAGAAGTCCTATTCGGATGATCGTCGTACGAATTTGGAGTTCAAGGAAAATTATTGGGTATTCTTGAAGGTTTTCCCCATGAAGGGTGTAATGAGATTTGGTAAGAAAGGGAAATTGAGTCCGAGGTATGTCGGACCATATAGAATCATTCGAAGGATTTGTGAGGTGGCATACAAGCTCGAGTTGCCACCTCAGATATCATTAGTGCACCCAGAATTTCATGTGTCTATGTTGAAGAAAGTAGTTAGAGACCCGACATTCATTGTTCCGGTTGAGACTGTTGAGGTTAATGAGGAATGGACTTATGGAGAGATTTCGGTTTCTATTATTGATCGGCAAGTCCGAAAGTTAAGAAATAAAGAAAATGCCTTCGTGAAAGTGTTATGGCGAAACTAGCAGGATGAAGAGGCCACTTGGGAGGCCGAGGAAGAAATGAAGAATAAGTACCCTCATTTGTTTGAATAGTCATGTATTTATAAAGTTGTGTTCTGCGAAAATGCTAAGAGTTACCTTCTATGAATTATGTATCAACTGTATAACTGATGTTAAAGGTGTTCCTTTTTGATAGTATACTGCTCGTGAGGCCACGGTTGGCATTGTTTTAATGTTATGTTGCATTGTTGGTTCATGTATATGTTGTTAGGAATAGTTTTGGGGATTCTCTAGTAGGTGGTTAGGCCCAATTGCAGAGGACACTCTGCCAAAATTTCTGAAAACTTTGAGAGTTAGCCAAATTTTGGGGCCTTAAGGAAGTTGAAATGTTGGAATAATATCTAAGATCTATATGAAGTCAAGAGTGATTAAAGATGATGGTTAAGGTGAAAGGAGGATAATACTGTGCCTAATAATGATGTGTAAAATATTCGAGGGCGAATGTTCTTAAGTGGGGGAGAATGTAACACCCCAGAAAATTTTGAAGTATTTTAAGACCATTAAGAAGATTGGCAGGTACTAATTATATTAATTCATGTATGTACAAGACTAATAATATGAATAATATCAATTGATCATGATAATATATGTATGAGGTGTATTAACAATGATTTATGGTCTAAGAAGAGCCCCAAGGCTAAGCCAATTTGCAAATTATATGATTTGGTAAAGTTTCAAGTGAGTTTGCATAAAACCTAACTTCAAACAATCATAACACTCAATATATAAAGTTTTTTTTATCGTTTATGACCTATAAAAGGAAAGGTCTATGTTCTAGTTTATAATTCTTCAAACCGTTCGTCATTTGGAGATTCCTACAAGAAGTTATGGCCTTTTTACTAAAGGGTGTCAGAACACCTACACGAGTCTTACGTAGCCTACGCACCATTGCATAGGCCAATCCAGCAACTTCCAATTGAAGGGTAATGGAAGTCCACCCTGCATAGCCTGCGCAGGAGGCTACGCAACTTCAAGGGTCATTTTAAGGAGCTGAAAACGTGGGTTTAGAGAGAGAATATGTTAGTTCTTCATCTTGGAATAGATTTCTAGAGAGGAGGAGGAGCTCTTCCACCATGGATACACTTCAAGGTAAGTTGTTTTGGCACAAGTATGATTATATAACATCATTTAGTGATAACACTAACATTATTATGGATCAAATCCATAGGAAATGGGTTTAATCTTCAAGATCACTAAAATGAGAAAAAGTGAGATTCTTCCACCAAGAGGTTATCCCTTCACTTGAGCTTCATATATATGTCATATTGGAGTATGGGTAGCATGTTTATGAGTTTTATTTGAAGTTATAAAGGGATATTGTATGAACCCTAAGGGTGGGTCTTGAGAATGCCATATTTTGGTAAAGAAGAAGATGAATAGTGATGAATTGATATAAATACAAATGTCTTGAGTTTCTAATGATTCCAATAGATTTGATAACTCCATTGACGAGCGAATTTAATTGGGAATCACCATTTGGATAAGATACAACACTAGTTCTTGAAATGGATGTTTTTGAACCTGGAGTTTTATTGGAGAAGGTAACGAATAGTGACTTGATGATCTTGGGTAATTAACATAGTATTATTAATGACTCCAAATGAGTATTAAATGATAAGAATTAAATTGAATAGGCTAATGGATGATCCTATTGGATAATTTGGGATGGTTGAAGGCTTGTTGCTGAATTGTGAAGCCTAAATGGATATTTATGAATCTTTTCGTATTTATTTTGTTGTAGTTGGGATATCTAATGGTAGGTATTGAATTGTGGGTGATATTTGGACATTTTAATCAATTTAAGCATTGTAGTATTTTAAGGAAAGCACAAATCGAGTTATGTTGGCTAAACTACTCTTTTAAAATTGAATTCCATGATGTTCCCGTAGGTTTCAAGTATGGTTGTCTCAAGTTCCTTATTCTATGTTCCGAGATGTTCCCAATAAATTTGATTGTCCCGAATAAGCAAAGTGTCGATAATTATGTATTCAAAACGTGTCACAAATGTTCCTCTCACATTATGCTATCCTTTGGGAATGTGTTCAAGAATGATATGTGTGAGAAAATCTCAATATGCTTAAGACTCTTAATTGCTCATATGTGTACCTAAAGTCTTGATTGGAAATGTCTTATTGTTGGTAATCTATAAAGATGGTTGGAAGTGAAATTAGTGAATTAGGGGTGTAAAGTGTGGCCAACATGCCATGAGTGAAAGTTATACTTGTGGCAAGTGGTGCCAATGAAATAAGATGATGTGAAAAAAGATTATAAAATGAGCTTTGATTCAACTATTCCAAAATCGACTTCGAAAATAGAATTACCTAAAAGCTTATGAACTGAAGTGATGCCCATATGTGGTTGTTTTAACTAATGCTATGCTTTGTAAGTATTTCCAATGTGTTTTGAGCTCTTATATATTCATGAGTTGAAATGGTGTATTGCCCTTTTTGGAAAAAAGTATTTCAAGAATAAATGGTGTGTTACTTGTTTACGATTTTATCTCGTGCTTCGATTGCCAATCATTTTACTTCATTTCTTGAAAAGAAATTCACTGTGTTTAAAGTCTTCACTACTAATGAACCTAAAGTTGTGGTTTCCAAAATATTATATATGTTGATATTTGTGATGATGATCCATGAAAGGAAAGAATGAAAGTGTGGAATATGAAACACGGCCATTGTGCCAACCATATGTATGACCAAGAGAGCCAATGAAATAATGATATTGAAAGTAGTTAAAAGTTCCAATGAGGTTATATACGGTATAAAAGGTTATGAGGTAAAGGCATTTTTATTGTTATTACCTTTGTGTGAAAAAACAAAAATAATGTTTTTGGGAGTAATGATAGTTATCAAGGAAGGGTAGGATGAAATAACCTAACCCCGAAACTACACGTGTCGGTGTAGGAGTGGATTGTAATTATTTTCCTTATTTGGGATGAGATTGATGTGATAAAATTATTCCCCTTAATAGAGATGAGATGATTGATAGAAAAGGATGATGTAAATCCACACGACATTATGGTGAGATGACCTAGCTGATCGGGTTATGATCGGACACCATGCCGCACACATGGTGGTGATTGTGCTGGAAATTGTAATTGAAATTGTGATTGCGGTTGATGTCTCGGATGAGACGGCCTAGCCAATCGGGTCGTGATCAGACTACGGTGGTATTGGTATTGTGAACATTGGTATTGTGAATAGTGATATTGTGAACAGTGATATATCGGTGCTAAAGTTCTCCCAACCAAAAAATATATAATATTATCTTCGTATCTTGAATATTACTATGTTTTAACTTGGCTTTTGGATATCATTGATTATTGATTGTTGTTTCCATAGATTTCCCTTTCTTATATTGGCACTCTATTTTTAAAGAGGACAGTTAGCTTTACATACTAGTACTATTCCATATGTACTAACGTCCCTTTTGCCGGGGGCACTGCATCTTCAATGGATGCAGGTGGTTCATCAGCAGGCAACTTTGGTCCTCGTTAGCAGTCACTTTCTATTCAACAGATTTTGGTGAGCCCTACTCTATTCCGGTCCTGATGTCATTTGAGTTGTACATTGTGTTTTAAGGTATAGCCGGGGCCTTGTTGCCGGCACTTCCATACTACTTTTCTGTTTTACTTAGAGGCTCCGTAGAAACAAGTTGTGGGTAGTGTTTGACGTGGGAATTGAATTAGAAATGTTGGTATTTGGTAAACATGTTTTTCATTATATCTATAAGCTTGTAATATTTTGGAAATTTTGAATTAAGCTTCTAATGAAAATGAAATGGGAGTTGTTAATGAAAATCTTTTCAATGTTTGATTAATGGAATTCATCTCCTCTTTATGCATGGATGAGTTTGGGTAGACGAAAATCTAACAGGCTTGCTCGGCCAGGTTCACTCGGTTGAGCAACGGTCCGGCCGGTCATTTTTAGTGATATAGCCCCAATCCCCTATTTACTACTTATTCTTTCCTCAATTGCTATTATGTGACTTACCGTGGTAGTTGGTTTGGATCTGGGAATGTTTCAGAATGTGTTGGGACATTTAGTTCAGAGGTTGGAAGCCTAAGTTGAAAGAGTTTATCGGATGTTGACTTATGTGTAAACGACTCCAGAATGTTGTTTTGATGGTTTTGATAGCTTTGTATGGTGATTTGGGACTTATGAGTGTGTCTGGATACTGATTTGGAGGTCCGTAGGTGATTTTGGCTTTGAAATGGCGAAAGTTGGAAAATTAGAAGTTTGAAAAGTTGAGAGGTTTGACCAAGAGTTGACTTTGTAGTTACCGGGCTCAGATTTTGATTCTGAAACTTGGAATAGGCCCGCTGTGTCATTTATGACTTGTGTGCAAAATTTAAGGTCAATCGGAGTTGATTTGATAGGTTTCTGTGTCGAATGTAGAAGTTAGAAGTTCATATGTTCATTAGGCTTGAATTGGGATGTGATTCCTATTTTTGATGTTGGTTGATGTGATTTGAGGCCTCGACTAAGTTCATATCGTGTTTTAGGACTTGTGGGTATGTTAAGTTGAGGTCCTGGGGGGGCTCGAATGGATTTCAGATGGTTATCGCAGTAGAATTTGACTTAGAAGATTGATGAAGTCTGCTGCAATTTTCTGATCTGGTTTCCTTCTACGCGATCGTAAGGTTAGGCCCGTGATCACGAAGGGTCTTTATGGGCTGTTGGGTTTTTACTCTCCATGCTCGCAGAGAGAGGGTCGGGATTGCGGAGGTAGTGAAGCTTGTACTTCGCGAACGCGTAGAGTGGATCGCGTTTGCGAACAAAGAAGTGAGGTAACTGGGGTCATGCGAAGTTGTTCTTCGCGATCGCGTGGGAATGTTTGTGATCGCGTAGGTCTGTGTATCGGTGAACCGTGTTCACGTTGAGTCAACCGCATTCACGAAGGCCATTTTTGGGGGAAGCTTTGTTTTGTTCCTTGCCATTGCCGGGGACTTTCCGCGATCGCGAAGAGTAATCACTGGGCCGCAGTGTTAAATTTCCAAAATGAGGGTTTGAACCCATTTTTCATATTTTGAGCCTGAGACCTCGGATTTGGGCGATTCTTGAAGGGATTTTCAAGGAGTTGATTGGGGTAAGTGATTCTAACTCGGTTTTAGTTGTATTACATGAATTCGTCGTTATTTTAGTGATTTAATTAGTGATTGGAGTTGGAAAATTTTGGGGTAAATGGTGAAACTTCTTAGGCCGAATTTTGGGGATTTGTGTGGTGTTTTGGTGCCGGATTTGAGCAATTTTGGTATGGTTGGACTCGTGATTGAATGGGTGTTTGGATTTTATAAATTTTGTCGGATTTCGAGACGTGGGCTCGGGGTTGACTCTTTGAGTTGTCTTTTTGACTTTTGATTAAGAACTTAGCTTTTTCATATGGAATTGATTCCTATAGCTCGTATTGATTGAATCGAATTGTTTGTGGCTGGACTTGAGGCATTCAGAGGCTGATTCGCGAGGCAAGGGATTATTGGAGTGGAGATGTGCACGGTTTGAGGTAAGTAAAACTTTTTTGTTTTGAGGGTATGAACCCCCGAATTTTATGTTTTGTGATCAGTATTGAAGTGACGCACATGCTGGGTGATGGGCGTGTGGGTATGCACCGTAATAATTATGACTTTGTCAACTTTGCAGGACTATGTAGTCACCTTATCTGAATATTATTATTGTACTCTATGTGTTAGAGCACTTGAGCCAAGAATTGTGTTAGAAATCATGTTCAGTCTATGAGCTGCTACGAAACTCTGTATTCGTACTATATTGGTTGGTCTCGTCTCTACTTTCAGCCCAAAGGTTAGACTTATTACTTATGGAGTTGGTTGTACTCACGCTATACCCTGCACTTCGTGTGCAGATCCAGGTGTTTCCGGGCACGGTGGTTGCTGATCTTGGAGTTTTATCCGTTCGGATACCATTGAGGTAGCTGCCTTGGCGTCCGCAGACCTTGACACTCCTCCTCTATCTCTTAGTTTTACTTATGTTGTTGTACCTTTCTAGACGGTGTTTCAGACAATGTTATTGTATAGATATTTATATACTCAATGACACTCGAATTTTGTGAAAAATTATATTCGAGTCGCAGTTGTTTAAAATCGGCTATTTATGAGAGTTATTATTGTTAAACTTGCTTCATCTTATTTTTAATACAAAATGCCTAGTTTTACTGTGAATGTCGTAATGCCTAGTTCTGTGATAGGAGCCATCACGACATGTCGAGTTTTGGGTCGTGACAAAAGATCATTGCTTTATTTATTGTAATTGGTTTCTATTGCGGTGTGTGATGTTATTAAGTTATTTTTGGTTAGATTTGAGCCGCGTGGAAGCGAATTTTAGGGGAAAGGCTATATTGGAGGGTTGAGTTGGCCTAGTTGAGTTAAGTGTCTTGCCTAACTTTGTCTGGGAGAACTACCCCTTAGAATTGGCATTGATTAATTCATTTGTGCTATGTGAAAGTCGTGTACGCAATTGATGAGTGGGTACACGGGTTGTATGTGGTAATTTACTGGTTTAGGCTACTTAGACTCTTTCCATGCTTTAATTGAATTGAAGTGTCATGTTCTAAATTCTCATAATCAATCTATTCTTACTTGTAGTAGTCTATTCTTACATGCCTTAAATGATTTCGTTAACACTTTTTCCATATTCTAATTGATAAATTGCTCTCATGCTTAGTTGAACTTGTTGCCTCTGTTAATGTCACATGTTATCTCTCTCATTGTTGATTGTCATTATTTGAAGTTATTATTCGTGTTATCTCTCTCATTGTTTATTGACATTATTTGAAGTTATTGTTCGTGTTATCTCTCTCATTGTTGGTTATCATTACTTGAAGTTATTGTTTATGTTATCTCTCTCGTTGTTGATTATCATTATTTTGAGTTATTGTTCATGATTTTCCCTTCCCTTATTAATTTCCATTTTTTAAGTCATTGTTACACGTTATCTCTTCCATTGTGAGTTATTTTTATTTAACATCGTGGTTATTCATTGTCTCTCATTGTTGAGTTATTGGTGTTGAATTTGTGAAAGTCGTTATCACATTGAGGCAAAATTGTTATTGTTGAAACATCTTCCTTGTTCAACATTTTACATTCATTGTTGTTGTTAATATTCTTGTACCCGTTGTGGTGGAACATGGGCTATTGTTGTGGAAATGTTGATTGTTGGCAAGTTGTGATATATGTGCACTTGTGGTGCGAGTTATTATTGTGATGTGATATTGACGCGCATGTGGCGGTAAAAGGCTTGGGGTTAATGTGCATGCGGCGGTATAAGGTGGGACTTATGTGTGTGTTGGTTTTAGGGAAACTAAGTGAAGCCACGCTGCATCATAAGGTGGGCTAAAGTGCGTGTAGCTATTTCGGAAAAACTGTTTTCAAAACCTATTTTAAATGTAAGGCTCACGCGGCGGTATAAGGAAAGATTGTGATTGAAATTGTAAAACGTCAATACAAGGAGGTACCTCGGTTGTTATTTTCATTGTACATTCCATGTTAGAACAACTTGTTGATTTGAACGGTCAATGTTCTTCCTTCAATCATTCATCCGCATTTTGATTGTATTTGGTTATTCATTGTTATCTTGGTGTTGGAATGATTGTGGTTTCTTGTGTGAGTCATGCCTTCTACGTGATTGGTTCTGTTGCTTTAACATGCCAATTTGTGCCTCCGTTATAACTTGGTGAATTGATTCTCAATGTGAATTTAATTGACTAGAGTCACTATATCATATTTTATTGAGTTGTTGGTAAGATAATGGTTTAAATAAAAGAATTATTAACATGCATTATTCTATGTGCCTGTAACGACCCGACCAGTTGTTTTGAGTATTTTAACCTCGTTCCCCTATTTTAACCTGAGCTTGAGCAACTGGTGAGCCTACAGGTTCTGCTCTAGCTGCTGTACGAGCTGCACCTCGGCCTCCACTACAGCCCTGGCCTCTCGCGGACCTAGCTGGTGCTACTAGTGGTCGTCCGCCCGATCTGGAAGCACGTGTCCTCACTATTTGTGCGAGAATAGAATAACAACTATTTAGTTTACGGAACCAAAAAATTCGCACGACAAGACTACAAGGATGTGAAGCTTTCCTGAGGGTTCGGCAGTCTCTCAATGATAAGTACATACGTCTCCGTATCGATCCACAAGACTCTCCTAAACCTGCTCATGACTCGTGAGACCTATGTAACCTAGGATCTGATACCAACTTGCCACGACCCAAAATCACAAGTGTCGTGATGGCGCCTATCATGATTCTAGGCAAGTCGACAACTCACACATACCAACATCTTAAAATTCAAAATATACGGAAATAAGCGTAAGTAAAAGTCTCATAAAAACTAGATGAAAATGTCACAGCTCAATACACAATTTTCCAAAAGATTCGGGTGTCACGGAGTACATGAGCATCTATACAATAATATGGTTCGACAAATGAAACAATGTCTAGAAAGATAGAACAGTATGAACAAAACTACATGATAAATGAGGAGAGTCAAGGTCTGCGGACGTCAAGGTAGCTACCTCGATACTCTCCGACTGATAAAGCTCAAAAAATCTGCAACCATCGTATCCGGAAGTACCTGGATCTGCACACGAAGTGCAGGGTGTACCATGAGTACAACCAACTCAGTAAGTAACAAGTCTAATCTTTGGGATGAAAGCAGTGATGAGATCAACAGGTACAATCCATATATATTGAAATAACAGTACGAAAATGTAGACATGCTTTCAAGTTCAATAGTTAAAAGCTCAAACAGGTAAAATATGCCAAGTATGTGTAACTGAAATGAGGAATAGTACGTCTCGATATTTACATGTCAATTATGTATGCTTACTATAATGCAGAACAGTGATGAAATCATAAGCTGACTCTCAAAGTATAAGATCACTCAGTCCTCCCATTCCCTCAATCCTCACAGTCACTCATTCCTCCCATTCGCTCGGCACTCGCTCTCGACACTCGCACTCGGCACTCAGTAGGTACCTGTGCTTACTGCTGGTGAGTCAGACTTCGGAGGGGCGGATCCTGCCCAAGCTCTATAATAAGCCAATCATGGTATGAATCAATAAATCAGGTTGCGACATACATCCTGATTCCACAAATATCCTCACAATCAGGCCCTCAGCCTCACTCAGTTATCAATCTCTCGAGTCTCTCGGGCTCACAAGTATCATGATTATCAGCCCAAATAATAATGATTTGATGTATCCATAAATGAAAACAGAGACTGAGATATGATATGCAAATAATAGATGTGACTGAGTACATTATTGCAAATTAAGCAAATAATTCAACAACAAATGACCTCTGTGGGTCCCAACAGTACCAACATGTAGCCTAGACATGATTTCTAACATGAATCATAGTTCTAATTTCTTTAACACATAGGAAATACGTGGAAGGTAACAAGTTATATGACTACACAGTTCCACGGATTCGACCCAGACACAATTTCTATGGTGCACGCCCACACACCCGTCACCTCAACACCAACACATAACATGTAATTTGGGTATTCATACCCTCAGAACCAAGTTTAGAAGTGTTACTTACCTCAAACCGTGCAAATCTTTACTCCAACAAGCCCTTGTCTCGCGAATTGGCCTCCGAACGTCTCGAATCCGGCCACAAACAATTCGATACAATCAACTCAAGATATAGGAATCCATTACATATGAAAATGCTAAGTTCTTAATCAAAAGTCAAAAAGTCAACCCCCGGGCCCACGTCTCAGAATCCAATAAAAGTTACAAAATTAGAACACCCAATCAACCACGAGTCTAACCATGCCAAAATTACTCAAATTCGACACCAAAATGTTGCTCAAATACCAAAAATTCGGCCTAAGAAGTTTCTCCATTTTCCCCAAATGTTTCAACCCAAAACACTAATTAAATGATGAAAACAATGATATACTCATGTATTTTATCCAAAACCGAGTTAGAATCACCTACCCCAATCACTCCCTTGAACATCTCTCCAAGAATCGCCTCAACCCAAGCTCCCAAAATCAAATTTTGAAATAAACTCAAACCCTCATTTTTGAGACATTAAATTCTGCCCAGAAGTCCAAACGAAAACTAAGAAATTCAAACTTCTACAATCGATGACGAAACCTATCAATTCAACTCTGATTGGCCTCCAATTTTTCATACAAGCCACAGATGACACAATGGACTTATTCCACCTTCCGAAATCAAAATCTGAGCCCGTTAACCACAAAGCCAACTCTCAGTCAAACCTCTCAACTCTCCAAACAACCATTTTTCCAACGTTGGCCGATTAGAGCCAAAATTAACTACGGACCTCTAAATCACTATCCAGACACACTCCTAAGTGCAAAATTACTTTACGGAGTTATCAGAACCATCAAAACTCCATTCCAAAGTCATTTACACACAAGTCAATATCCGATCAACCTTTTTAACTTAAGCTTCCAACCTTGGGACTAAGTGTCCCAACTTATTCCGAAACATCTCCAGAATCAAACCAACTACCTCGACAAGTCACATATCAAAAATTGAGCATAGAATAAGTATTAAAGGGGGAACGGGGCTACCACACTAAAAACGACCGAGCGGGTCGTTACATCCACCCCCTCTTAAACAAACGTTCATCCTCGAACGGGTTTAGAATCATACCTGGAGTCTCAAATAGGTGTGAATATCTGCTTCGCATCTCTCGCTCGGTCTCCCAAGTAGCCTCCTCGACTGGCTGACCTCTCCATTGCACCTTTACTGAAACTATATCCTTTGATCGCAACTTTCAAACCTGCCAATCCAAAATGGCCACCGCCTCCACATCATAAGTCAAATCATCATCCAACTGAACCGTGTTGAACTCCAAAACATAAGACAGATCCCCAATATACTTTTAGAGTATAGAAACATAAAACACTAGATGAACACTCAATAGAGTAGGCAGCAATGCAAGCTTATAAGCCACCTCCCCAACCTTCTCAAGCACCTCAAAAGGCCCAATATACTGAGGGCTCAGCTTGCCCTTCTTCCCGAACCTCAAAACACCCTTCATGGGTGAATCCTTGAGTAGTACCTTATCACCACCATGTTAGCAACATAACAAAATTTTCGATCGGCATAATTCTTTTGTCTAGACTGCACCGTGCAAAGCCGATTATGAATCAATTTAACCTTGTCCAGAGTATCTTGAACTAAGTTAGCACCTAATAGCATAGCCTCACCTGGCTCAAACTAACCCACCGAAGACCGACACCATCTCCCATACAAAGCCTCATACGGAGCCATCTGAATGCTCGATTGGTAGTTGTTGTTGTAGGCAAACTCAGCAAGCGACAGAAACTGATCCCAATAACCCCCAAAATCTATAACACAAGCGCATAGCATATCCTCTAATTTTTGAATAGTGCGCTCGGACTGTTCGTCCGTCTGAGGGTGGAATGTTGTACTGAACTCAACCTATGTGCCAAACTCTTGCTGTACTACTCTCCAATACTGTGATGTAAACTGCGTGCCACAATCTAAAATGATGGACACCAGCACACTGTGAAGGCGAACAATCTCGCAAATGTAGATCTCAGCCAACTGCTCCAAATAATAAGTAACCCCGACTGGAATGAAATGCGCGGACTTAGTCAAACAATCCACAATCACCCAAATAGCATCAAACTTCCTCGAAGTCTGTGGGAGCCCAACTACGAAATCCATGGTGATACGCTCCCATTTCCACTCCGGAATCTCAAGCCGATAAAGCAATTCGCCTACTCTCTGATGCTTATACTTCACCTGCTGACAATTTAGGCACCGTACTACAAACCCCACTATGTCTTTCTTCATCCTCCTCCACCAATAGTGCTGCATCAAGTCCTGATACATCTTTGCGGCACCCGGATGAATGGAATAACGCAAACTGTGGGCCTTCTCAAGAATCAAATCATGTAGCCCATCCACATCGGGCACACAAATCCGACCCTACATATGCAACACCCCATCATCTCCAATGGTAACATCCTTTGCATCACCATGCTGAACCATGTCCTTAAGGACAAGCAAATGGGGATCATCATATTGATGCTCTCTTATGCGATCATATAAGGAAGACTGAGAAACCATACAGGCTAGACCCTGACTGGGCTCCAAAACATTTAATCTCACGAACTGGTTGGCCAAGGATTGGACATCTGATGCAAGCGGTCTCTCACCAACAAAAATAAATGCAAGGCTACCCATACTCATTGCCTTTCTACTCAAGGCATCGGCTACCACATTGGCCTTCCCGAGATGATACAGAATGGTAATATCATAGTCCTCTAGCAGCTCCAACCTCTCTGTTGCCTCAAATTTAGATCCTTTTGTTTGAACAAGTGCTTAAGACTCCGATGATCCATAAATACCTAACAAGACACACCATAGAGATAATGCCTCCAAATCTTCAATGCATGAACAATGGCTACTAACTCTATATCATGAACATGGTAGTTCTTCTCATGAGGCTTTATCTGGCACGAAGCATAAGCAATAAATCTACCCTCCTGCATCAAGATACACCCAATACCAATCCGAGAAGCATCACAATGCACTGTATAAGAGCATGACGCTAAAGGCAAAACTATAACTGGAGTTGTGGTCAAGGCAGTCTTGAGCTTCTAAAAGCTCTCCTCACACTCATCCGACTACCTGAATGGAGCACCCTTCTAGGTAAATTTGATCAAAGGCACTGCAATATATGAGATACCCTCCACTAAGCGACGATAATATCCGGCCAATCCGAGAAAGCTCCAAATCTCAATAGCTGAAGATAGTCTGGGCCAACTCTGAACCGCCTCTATCTTCTTTGGATCATCCTTAATCCGCTCACTGAACACCACGTGCCCCAAGAACGCCACCGAATTGAGCCAAAACTCACACTTGGAGAACTTGGCGTAAAGCTTCTCATCCCTCAACCACTGTAGTACAATCCTCAAATGTTGTGCATGATCCTCCTAGCTCTGTGAGTACACCAAGATATCATCAATGAATACTATGACAAACGAATCAAGGTAGGGATGGAATACACTGTTCATCAGATGCATAAATGCTACCGGAGCGTTGGTCTGCCCGAAAGACATCACAAGGAACTCGTAGTGACCGTAATGGGTCTTAAATACCATATTTAGAATATCTGAGTCCCAAATCATCAACTAGTGATACCCAGACCTTAATCCAATCTTAGAGAAACCCTCGCTCTCTGAAGCTGGTCAAATAGATCATCAATGCACGGTAAAGGATACTTGTTCTTGATTGTAACTTTGTTAAACTTCCTATAGTTGATGCACATCCGAATAGTACCATCCCACTTCTTCACAAACAGAATTGGTGCACCCAAAGGTGACTCATTAGGCCTAATAAACCCCTTATCAAGAAGTTCCCGAAGTTGCTCTTTCAATTCTTTCAACTCTATTGGTGCCATACGATACGGAGGAATAGAAATGGGCTGAGTGCCCGACACAAATTCAATACCAAAATTAATATCCTAGTCAGGTGGTATGCCAAGTAGGCCTGCAGGAAACACATCCAAAAAGTCTCGTACTACTGGAACATAATCAATAGTTGGGGATCAGCACTAACATCCCTCATAAATGCCAAATATGATAGACACCCCTTCCCAACCATCAGTTGGGCCTTGAAATATGAAATCACTCAGATGGGAACATATTCTAGAGAACCTCTCCACTCGATCCTTGGCAACCCCGACATCTCCAACGTCACGGTCTTAGCATGATAATCCAGAATAGCATGACATGGATACAACTAATACATACCCATAATCACGTCGAATTCGACCATACTAAGCAATAAGAGATCAGATCTAGTCTCCAATCCCCCAATAGTCACTATACCCGACCGATATACACGGTCCATAATAATAGTATCACTCACCGGCATAGTTACATGAGCAGGTAAAACTAAGGACTCACTAGGCATATCCAAATAACTAGTAAAATAGGATGATACATAGGAATAAGTAGAACCAAGGTCAAATAAAGTGGAAGCATCATTGTGGCATACTGAGATAATACCTGTGATCTCTGCATCTGAAGCAACGACATTTGGCCTCGCAGGAATAACATAGAATCGGGCCTGACCACCACCTGATCAGTCTCCCCTCTAGCTGCCTGGCCCCACCCCAAGGTGGCTGAGCGGGTGGTGAAGTAACTGGTGCAGAAGTCACCGCCTGACCCCTCTACTGAACTGAACCTCCAAAGCGACGAGGACACTGTCTCCGTACATGCCCAAACTCTCTGCACTCGATGCAACTCCCCGGTGGTGGTGGTGGGGACTGAATCGGGGCCTGAATATCAGAATAACTACTAGAAGAAAATGGCATAGATGACCCTGAACCGATGGAGCACGGGATAAACTCTAAGCTGGGAGAACACTGAGAGAAGATTGACCCGAACGACAACTATATGAATTATGCACTGAGAGTGACCCCGATGAACCTGACAAGACATCTTAGCGGATCGATGAGTCATCTTCGCCTGCTGTGGTGGGACTGACCCCCAAAAGAAACACCGCTGAAACCACCCAAACTACGAGGCCTCTTGGCCTCCCTCTCCTCACGCTCCAGACTACAGACAAACTCTAGTCATCAAGCAATATCAATCACCTTGTCAAACCTAGCACCTAATGCATTCTCCCGAGTAATAACAAAATGCAGCTGATAGATGAAGCATCCAATGAACCACATAATCTTCTCTCACTCAGTGGGAACCAGCCAAACTGTGTGACGATCCAACTCAGAAAATCTCATCTCATACTGTGTCATGGACATTCCCTCCTGCTGTAGCTGCTCAAACTACCTACACAACTCCTCTCTGCGGCTCGGTGGCACAAACTTCTCCAAAATAAGAACAGAGAACTCGTGCCATGAAAGTGCTGCTACAACGACTGGCGTGCTCCTCTCATAGGCCTCCCACCATTTGAAGGAAGCCCCCGATAGCTAAAAAATAGTAAAGGAAACTCCACTGGTCTCCAGAATACCTGCCGTGCAAAATATCCGCTGGAACCTATCCAAGAAGTCCTAAGTATTCTCTGACTCAGCCCTACTGAATGATGGAGGCTTGAGCCTCCCAAATTTATCTAGTCTCTTCTACTCCTCATCACTCATAACGGGACCCACTTGGTCTTAAGCAACTTCAACCGGTTGTGCTGGTAGTACCCCAGTGTCTGAAGTCCCTGCACTACCTGCTCTGGAGTGCGGACAACCCAGCCTGAGAAGTGGCTGGTGCGACCCGAACTAAAACCACTGATGGTAGGCTATAATCCTGTATTTTAGTTGCTTATTGCACTCTAATTCACTGCACTTTATTCATTTTGAGCTTTAATTGGGAGTGTTTTGCACCTATTGTGTATGTTTATGCCTTGTAAGAGTGATTCCGAGTGATGTAGATGTAGTGGAGCTAATTCAAGCTATTTGGAGCTTTGAAGTATGATTAAAATCCCAAAGGATTAAGCTGGGATCTTGTTCGGGGGTCGAGGACCAAGTTTGGACGTCAGAAATTACGCAAAAAAGCCGTACTCTAAGAATTTCCCCTTGATGCGGCGCGTGGGGCACTGTGGCTGCGTATTTCCTATTTCCTAAATAGATGTTGAGCTCTCTGGATCTCCCCACCAATTCCCTGCATGGGGCGTCGCCTCATATGGCGTGCTTATGTATTTCTTACAGAGTAAATGTCCTATTTTGGCTAGGAAAAAATTTCATCTAGGCCTGACCTTACTTCGTATAAATACATGGAAAAAACATTATTTTCTGGATTTTTATGGGCACATATTCTACCTAAGGAGGCCAAGGAGGAGTTGGAAGGACATGATCACAAGGATTACATCATTCCTTCCTTACTCAAGACCCGAGTTTGGATTGAATATATGTTTTCCTATACTTAAATTTTGTTTGTGATGAATTGTTCCATATCTATGGAGTAGTTCTCTTTAGGGTTTGATGGATTTGGTGTATTGATGATTGTTGATTATAACTATAGTTTTATGTATTGAAGCATTTTTGGATGATTTAATTATTGCATCTATATTTACTTGTCCATGTAATTGAGTGAGGCATAACTTGTGATATCTTTGCATTATATTATTGGTTGAGTTCATAGATTCTTCTTAGTAATCGAAAGAGGCTAGTTGAATCATTGATTAAACCTAGTTAGGAGGATAATCGACAGAGGTTCTCCCAAAGACCAATCCACTATGCATTCTTACATATCTTCACGTGCTTAAATTTGTTCATATTGTAAGGTTAAGACTTAATTGAGAGAGGAGTTTTCACAGAACGTTCGAATGAATAATTGAGTGAATTCGAGAGACTCACTTAAATAATAGAAGTGAATTACCTAGAGTTATATCCTAAACAATTATCTTGAACCTATCCTATCAAAACCCTATCTTCTCCCATTGATAACCTTCTTTGATTATTCCTTGTTTTGATTGTCATTAGTGAATAACTTTAGAATTTAGTTAATTTTAGTCAGACATCTTATAAATTTCAAATGTTGATCATATTGGATAGCAACCAATCTAGAAACTACGAGAATACTGTTTAAATCCAATCCCTATGGATACGATATTTTACTATACTATCTTTGACTAGCGAGCATAATTTAGGTGTTGTGTTTCGAGCTCGTCAAATTTTGACGTCGTTGTCGGGGATTAGCAATCAATAGTGTTTGAAATAGTTTGTAGTGCTAATTTAGGAATTTTTCTTTTCATTTTATTTTTTCCTTTTTACATTTGGTTTTCTTTAACTGTGCGCAGATTACATGTTAGATTGGTGCATGACTCGAGCTTGTGCAAAAGAAGTGCTACCATACGATCCCGAGATAGAAAAACAACTGCGGCAACTGAGGAAGGACATAAATCTCGCAGATACATTAGATAAGGTTGGGCAATCATCAAACAAAGAATTATGGCTGGAAACGGTATGGATAATGTAGATTTGGCTGCGAGAGAAACAGCCCAACGAAGAGAACAAACTGCACGGGATGCTGAGGAAGCAGCTATTAGAGATGCACAGATTATCTATAAAGAAAAGAGGGGTCGGAGAATTGCTAAGAATCAACCCTTGGCGATAGACCAGTTCGGAAATATAGCTCCCATGCCTGGGAGATCACTGAGCAATTATGCTAGACCGGTCTACAATCAAGGCTTATCAAGTGTTAGACCGCCTCCAATTGTAGCTAACAATTTCGTATTGAAGCAAGGGTTGCTTCAAACCCTTAAGAATTACTGTATCTTGAGAGGGAAGGTGAACGAAGATCCAAATACACATCTAATGTACTTCAAATAGATTATGAACACATTTCAATATAATGGTGTTTCACAAGATGTAGTGTACTTAAGGCATTCCCATTCACACTCAAATATGATGCAAAGAAGTGGCTTCGAAGCTTGCCCACGGGCCCAATCAAAACATGGGAGGAGATGACATGAAATTCCTTGATAAATATTTCTCCTCAACTAAAACGGTGAAGTTTAGAAGAGAAATCCATAACATCTGCCAGAAAGAGAATGAGACCGTGTTTGAGGCGTGGGAGAGGTTTAAGAAGATTGTTAGAAAGTGTCAACATAGTGGAATCGAACTCTGGATGCAACTCCAGGACTTTTGGAATGGACTGACAATGTCGTTGTGTAGAACATTGAGCAATGCAGCTAGAGGCCCTTTGATGAAGAAGATACCAGAGGAGATAGTCACAATTCTTGATGAGTTATCTGAAGATGCAAATCAGTGGCCCTGTGAGAGTGTTGAAAGAAGAAGATCGACCGGTGTTCACCAATTTGATGCTAACACATATATGCAGGAACAACTTGATGCTATGGCTAAAGAAATAAGGAAGTTGACCTTGGCTACAATACAAAGTGAGCCTCATGTAGCCTGTGATATATACGGAAGAGGACACCCTACTCATGAGTGTCAAACCTTAACTGAGGAAGTGAATGCTGTGGGAAATTACAACTTTAATGCAATGGGTCAAAAGTGTCGAGCTCCAAACTCATACTTAAATTATGCTCGCTAGTCAAATATAGTATAGTATAATATCGTATCCACATGGATTGGATTTAAATATTATTTTTGTAGTTTCTAGCTTGATTGCTATCTAGGAGAATCAACAATTGAGATTTATATGATGAATAACTAAAATTAACTAAGAATCTAAAGCTATTGACTATGACAATAGAAACAAGGAATAAGCAAAGAAAGTTATCAGTGGGAGAAAAATAGGGGTTGATAGGATAGGTGCAAGATAATTGTTTGGGATCTAACTCAAGATAATTCACTTCTAATGTTTAAGTGAGTCTCTCGAATTAACTCAATTATTAGTTCGAACATTTAGTAGAAACTCCTCTCTCGATTAAGTCTCAACCTCACGAGATGAACCAATTTAAGCACGTGAAGATATGCAAGAATTCATAGTGGATTGGTCTTTAGGAGAACCTCTTACGATTATCCTCCTAACTAGGTTTAATCAATGATTCAACTAGCCTCTTTTGATTACTAAGAAGAATTAATGAACTCACCCAACAATATAATGCAAAGATATCACAAGTTATGCCTCTCTCGATTCCATGAACTAGTGAATATATATGCAATAGTTAAATCTTCCAAAATACTTCAATACATAAAACTAGAGTTATAATCCACAAACAATCATCAATACACCAAATCCATCAAACCCTAAAGGGAAAAACTCCATAGATATGAAGCAATTCATCACAAATAAGTTTAAAGTGAAGGAAAACATAAATTCAAACCAAACTCGGGTCTTGAGTGAGGAAGGAATGATGAAATCCTTGTGCTCGTATTCTTCCATCTCCTCCTTAGCCTCCGTAGGTCTAATCTATGTCAGAAGTTCAGGAAATAACATTTTCCATGTATTTATACCAAGTAGGATCAGGCCCAGATGACATCACCTTCTCCTAGCCGAAATTAGAAAATTACTCTGTAAACATTGCACAGGCGTGCCGCCCCACGCGCCGCGGCTGTGGGGATTTCTCAGAGAACGGATTTTTCCATGCGTTTTGACATCCAGAATTGGTCCTCGACCCCCGAACACGTTCCCCGCTTAATCCATTGGGCTTTTTTGCAGACTTCAAAGCTCCAAATCACTAAAATTCATTCCATAAAATCTACATAGCTCGGAATCACTCCTACAAGAAATAAAACACACAATAAGTGCAAAACACTATAAATTAAAGCTCAAAACGAATAAAGTGCAGTAAATTGGAGTGCGATAAGCAACTAAAACACGAGATTATATCCTACCATCAACTCCCCACACTTAAACCATTGCTCGTCCTCGAGCAATCAAACTACATTTCATATAGACACGACCTTTTTAAACAACTCTCATAACTCATCATACCAAGAATATTTAAAACAAATTAAGCACTCTAACGTAACATCCTCGCCTCAAGATTTGATTCACCAACACCACACATTATTTATAACCCGCTCACTTACTCTAATCTAGAGGTCAACGACATTACTTTTCCTTCGTGAATCAAGTGCCCTCACACAACAATTGAGAGTAGTTCCACACACAATAAAATTTAAGAACAATTAGGAACTCAAGATAGAAAGAATTCGCTCACTCTCAGAAACAACATTCACATGCCACAAAAGGCATACCATAGGCTTGCCCGTAGTGTATTACTCTACTAATTGAGCTCATTCAGTCAAGGATCAAGTATGACTTTAATTAGTTGTAATGTAGGCTACGGGACGGGTAGGATACAGTTAGATATAAGAGTGACTACACCTCCCTAAGTACTTTAATACATACAATTAACCATTCAAAAACCCACACTTTATGTCTAACCATAACTCCATATTCACATCAATATACGTCAACTCCCAACTTCTTTAAGCACAAATACATCAAGAGTTACCACTATCAAGTGGCTCTTACTTTTTCAAAACATTACACATTTCTCCATATTTCATTATTTCCACTCAAAAACCAAACCAACCACCCCACACTTCAACTTTTGCAAAGCTCATATCAATTTCAAGTGCTCATGAGAGGTAAATGGTTCAAATAGATGGTCAATTCAAACAAATGGGTAAGGCATGTACTGTGGTTGCCAAAAAAATAGGATTACAGGCACAACAGGGTTAACTAAGATACATAACAATTAGGTGGGTAAAAGCATATATCTGGCTCAACAAAAAAAATGCCTAAATCACTTCCACGACTGAATAAAGCTACTATTTCTCTTTGCAAACACACGGGGCAAGTTCTAGACTTCAAATGCAATGCACAGAATAATACAAAACCTCACACACACATGGAACTTAACTCACTCAGGATCAGACTCATCAAGACACTCTAGTCAAAGCAGTTAAGCAAAGTAAGATCATACAATTTAAGGTTCTTATACAATAGTCAAAAACCGAGTGTAAGTGTCACAACTAAACCACTCACTATTCTCAAGGCATAATAAGGTCAAGAGATATTGACTTCCATTCAATTCATAGCGCAAGGTTTCCTGCTACTAAAAAAATAAAAACTAACTGCACCCGATTCAAACAAAACCCTGAAAAAGAACCGCAACACAAAGAAAAATCAAGGGGGAATTAATACACTACCAAACAAAAGAAAATATTTTTGTCTTTATATTTCGACTTTAATCCCTCAAGAAACCTGTCAAATGATATCCATCGTCAAGAAAAATCGATTTTTTTCAATTTTTATGGTTTTTTCAATTTTCCAACTACTACAACTAACAAAACTAACACATATACATTCAACATACAATTATCCCCTGGTGGCAGATACAAACAATCCCCAAGAAGAAACACATATACAAACATACATACAAATATCCCCCACCCCACACTTTAAGTTGTCGCATGTACCCGTGATATATAATTAAAAGCCTAAGGTAAAGGAAACTTCCCTGAACATCTAGTCTGAGTCTGAGTCGAAGTCGGGATCAATTACTCACCTTCGGACTAATGCGCACATCCATGCTAACAGCTTCTTCTCAGCCTTTATAGGGTACACCCCACACTTATCTTTCTCACTTAGTGTAACCTTCTCTTTCGAGCCCTTCACTTTACACTCAACACTTGCAGCTGGCGTCTCCTTTTTCACCCCCGTTTCTACATTCATCTCGAAAGTTACAGTCTTCTCACCCACTCTAGCATGAGCTTCCTCTCGTGTATTCCAATATTGCTCTACCCATTATTAAGAATGGTCTCCCTAGGATGAGGGGGACCTCCTTATTATCCTCTATCTTCACTACTATAAAATCTACAGGAAAGACGAATTTATCTATCCGAACTAAGACATCTTCCACTATCCCCTTGGGTATCAAAGTCGTTTGGTCCGTCGGCTGCAAAGATATTGGTACCGGCCTTATCTCTCCATTCTCCTTCTCCAGTTTCCTGTAAATAGATAGAGACATTAAGTTAATTGAGGCATGAGAATCACATAAAGACTTGTCAAAATTTATAGTTCTTAATGAGCAAGGTATAGTAAAACTCCCTGGATCTCCACACTTTTGTGGGAGTTTATTTTGCAATATAGCACTGCAATGCTATGTAAACTTGACCACCGAGGTCTCCTTTATTTTCCTCTTCTTTGTAAGGATCTCTTTCAAGAATTTGGCTTAAGCAGGCATTTGTGAGAGCACTTTTGTGAATGGTAAGTTTACATGAACCTATTTCAGCAAATCCAAATATATCTCAAACTGCTTGTCCAGCTTTTCTCTACATAGCTTCTGAGCGAAAGGTAAAGCATGCATATGCTCGCTCTCATCATGTTCCTCCCTTCTTGATTTTCCTTTCTTCTTCTTCTTCTCAGTTTTCATTGGGCCTTTCTTCTTCTTGTCATCATCACTTTTTAGCTGCTCCCCACTTTCTTTTGCAATTATCACATCTTTTTGGGTTATGGTGGGATCCTTCAATACTTGCCCACATCTCAAGGTCACAACATTGACCGTTTCTTTAGAATTCCTTTTTGTATCAGCAGGGAGAGCACTTGGAATCCTATTAGATAATAGAGTAGCTAGGTACCCAACCTGTCTTTCCATGTTTTCAAAACCAGTACATATTTTTTTGATAGATGCTCTATGTTCTCGTATAGGTACGCTATGAGGTTCGAGCCTCTCATCAGTTTGGATAATGAAAGCCTTCATTAGATCCTCTAGACCAGGCTGAATAGGTTGTTGACGCTGAAATTGCTGCCTCTGCTGATTTTGGTATGCTGGAGCTCCTTGTCCCTGGGGTCTACAGTTATTTTGTTTCCATGCATTCGCGGTACCCCCAGGTGAACTCCATGAAAAATCGGGGTGCCTCTGACCCATTGCATTAAAATTGTAGTTTTTCACAGTATTTATTTCCTCAATTGAGGCTTGACACTCATGAGTAGGGTGTCCTATTCCACATATATCAAAAGCTGCGTGAGGCTCACTATGTATCGACGCTAAGGTCAACTTCATTATCTCTTTATCCATAGCATCAAGTTGTACCTACACAGATGTGTTAGCATCAACCTGGTGAACACCAGTTGGTCTTCTTCTTTCAGCACTCTCACAAGGCCACTGATTTACATCTTTAGATAACTCATCAAGAATTGTGACTATCTCCTCTGGAGTCTTCTTTATCAACGGACCTCCAGCTACATTGCTCAATGTTCTATGTGAGGTCGGTTTCAATCCATCCCAAAAGTCCTGGAGTTGCATCCAGAGTTCAATTCCACTATCTTGATACTTTCTAACAATCTCTTTAAACCTCTCCCATGCTTCAAAAATAGTTTCATTCCCTTTCTGGAAAAAGTTATGGCTTTCTCTTCTAATCTCGCCCATTTTAGCTGAGGAAAAATATTTATCAAGAAATTTTCTGGTTATCTCCTCCCAAGTTCTAATTGATCCTATGGGGAAGCTTCGAAGCCACTGCTTTGCATCATCTTTAAGAAAAAAAGGAATGCCATTAGATACACTGCATCTTATGACACACCATTGTATTAAAAGATGTTCATAATCTCCTCGAAGTCCATTAGATGTGTGTTTGGATCTTTGTTCTGCTTCTCTTTGAAGACACAACAATTCTGAAGCATCTCCTGCTTTAACTCGAAATTGTTTGTTGCAATCGGAGGTGGTCTCACACTTGATAAACCTTGATTGTAGACTGGTCAATTTTAATCGCCAAGTGGTCTTCCAAGCATGGAAGCTATATTTCCTAATTGGTCTGCACCCAAAGGTTGATTTTAAGCAATTTTATGACCTTTCTCTTCTTCATAGATAATCTGTGCATCTCTAATTGCTTCTTCTTCTGCATTCTGTGCCCATTGCTGTCATCATTGTGCTGCTTCTCTCGTAGCCAAATATACATTATTTTCACTGTTTCCATCCATAAGTTCTTTGGTTGAGGATTGCCCAATCTTTTTTGATGTCTCGGTGCGACTTATTTCCTTCCTCAGCTGTTGTAGTTATTTTTTAATTTCTGGCTCGTATGGTAGCACTTCTTTAGCAAAAGCTCGAGTAATACACCAATCTTAACCTGTAACGTGCGCACAGTCAAAGAACACCAACCATAAAAAGCAAAAAAAAAAAACAAATTCTGAATTAGCACTACAAACTATTTTAAAAATGACTCGCGTGTCTACTCCT
The DNA here is from genome assembly GCF_000715075.1 of Nicotiana tabacum. Taxonomy (NCBI): domain Eukaryota; kingdom Viridiplantae; phylum Streptophyta; class Magnoliopsida; order Solanales; family Solanaceae; genus Nicotiana; species Nicotiana tabacum. The sequence goes on along the minus strand of NC_134094.1, from coordinate 79,469,055 downwards.
TCAAATCACCGAAAATGCCTCTCAAGAGGTTTGTGGAGATTGGAAGGGTAGCCTTAATCAACTACGGAAAGGAATATGGCAAGCTGGTCGTTATCGTCGATGTCATCGACCAAAATAGGGCTCTTGTTGATGCTCTCGACATGGTGAGGAGCCAAATTAACTTCAAGAGACTTTCACTCACAGATATCAAAATGGACATCAAAAGAATCCCAAAGAAGAAGACCTTGGTTGAGGCTATGGAAGTTGTTGATGTGAAGACCAAGTGAGAGAACAGTTCTTGGGGAAGGAAGTTGATAGTGCAGAAGAGGAGGGCTGCACTTAATGATTTTGACATGTTCAAGCTTATGTTGGCAAAGATTAAGAGGGCCGGAGTTGTGAGACAAGAGCTTGCAAAGCTTAAGAAAGCTGCTGCTTAAGAACTCTCTGATTAGTGCAATTGATATATAGGCCTTTTGGATATTGTATTTTCTTTAGCTTTGAGAGATGTTATAACAGAAGTATGTTTTGTTTATTGCCATGCAATATTTAAGTCCGTTTAGAGATAAAAAAAATTAATTAAAAAAAAACTATTTTAAAAACTATTGATTGCCAATCCCCGAGAACAACGCCTAAATTTGACGAGCTCGCAACACACACTTAAATTATGCTCGTTAGTCAAATATAGTATAGTATAATATCATATCCACATGGATTGGATTTAAATAGTATTTTCGTAGTTTCTAGCTTGATTTCTATCCAGGAGAATCAATAATTGAGATTTATATGATGAATAACTAAAATTAACTAAGAATGTAAAGCTATAGACTAATGACAATCAAAACAATGAATAAGCAAAGAAAGTTATCAGTGGGAGAAAAATAGGGGTTGATAGGATAGGTGCAAGATTATTGTTTGGGATCTAACTCTAGATAATTCACTTCTAATGTTTAAGTGATTCTCTCAAATTCACTCAATTATTAGTATAAACGTTTAGTACAAACTTCTCTCTCGATTAAGTCTCAACCTCACGAGATGAACCAATTTAAGCACATGAAGATATGCAAGAATTCGTAGTGGATTGGTCTTTAGGAGAACCTCTTTAGATTATCCTCCTAACTAGGTTTAATCAATGATTCAACTAGCCTTTTTGATTAATAAGAAGAATTAATGAGCTCACCCTACAATATAATGCAAAGATCACAAGTTATGCCTCTATCGATTACATGAACAAGTAAATATAGATACAATAGTTAAATCATCCAAAACTCTTCAATACATAAAACTAGAGTTATATCCATAAAAAATCATCAATAAACCAAATCAATCAAACTATAAAGGCAACTACTCCATAGATATAGATCAATTCATCACGAATAAGTTTAAAGCAAAGAAAAATATAAATTCAAACCAAACTCGGGTCTTGAGTGAGGATGGAATGATGAAATCATTGTGCTCGTATTCTTCTAACACCTCCTTAGTCTCCTTAGGTCTAATTTGTGTCAAAAGTACATGAAATAATGTTTATCCATGTATTTAAACCAAGTAGGGTCGGGCCCAGACGACATCACCTTCTCCTAGCCGAAATAGGAAAATTACTCTGTAAAATATTACACAGGCGCACTGTATGGGAAGACGCGCCATGCGGGGCATTAGTGGGGAAATCTAGAGAGTTGGTTCTGACAGTGAGTAGAGAAATGCAATGGGGATTTCTCAGAGTACGGATTTTTCTTGCGTTTTGACATCCAGACTTGGTCCTCGACCCCCGAACACAATCCCAGCTTAATCCCTTGGGCTTTAACTCAGACTTCAAAGCTCCAATCACTCAAATTCATTCCAAAACATATACATAGCTCGGAATCACTCATACAAGGCATAAAACACTCAATAAGTGCAAAGCACTATCAATTAAAACCTCAAAACGAATAAAGTGCAGTAAATTGGAGTGCAATAAGCGACTAAAATATGAGATTATAGCCTACAATCAAGAAGGAGCAGTTTCAACCTGCGAATGCGTGGAAACACAACAACCCCAGATTTCAGGGACAAGGAGCTCCAAATTTTATGAATCAGCCGAGGCAGCAAGTTCAACCTCAATAGCCTAATCAGCCTGGTTTAGAAGATCTCATGAATGCCTTCATTGTGAAAACTGACGAAAGATTAGAAATACAAGGGGCAGCAATTCAAAATTTGGAGAAGCAAGTCAGACAGATTGCAACAGTATTATTTGAGACGATTCCAGGCACTCTCCCCGGTGATACTGAAAAGAATCCTAAAGAAAAAGTGAATGTTGTAACCTTGAGAAGTGGGCAAGTGTTGAAAGACTCCACACCGATCCAAAAAGAGGTGAAACTTGAAAAAGGAAGTGGGGAGCAGCTGAAAAGTGATCAAGATAAAAAGAAGAAAGGCCAGATGAAAGATGAGAAAAAGAAGAAGGAAGAAAAATTGAGTAGGGAGGAACAAGAGAAGAGAAAGCATATGTCAGCGCTACCTTTCCCTCAAAAGCTATATAGAGAAAAGCTGGACAAGCAATTTGAGAGATTTCTGGATATGCTGAAATAGGCTCATGTAAACTTCCCATTTATAGAAGTGCTCTCACAAATGTCGTCATATCCTAGACTCTTGAAGGAGATCCTGGCGAAGAAAAGGAAAATCGAGGAGACCTCGGTGGTGAAGCTCACAGAGCATTACAGCGCGATATTTCAAAACAAACTGTCCCAAAAGTGTGGAGATCCAGGGAATTTTACTATACCTTGCTCATTAGGAACTATAAATTTTGACAAGCCCTTATGTGATTCTGGTGCCTCAATTAACTTAATGCATCTATCTATTTACAGGAAACTGGAGAAGGAGACTGGAGAGATAAGGCCGGTACCAGTATCTTTGTAGCTGGTAGACCAAACGACTATAACACCAGAGGGGATAGTGGAAGATGTGTTAGTTTGGTGCGTTGTTTTGAATTGAAGGCAATATCTCTTAATTTTTTAAACATTGAGAATAGTGAGAGATTTAGTTGTGACGCTTAGGCTCAGTTTTTGACTCTTCTATAAGTACCTTAAATTGTATGATCTTAACTTTACTTAACTACTTTGACTAGAGTGACTTGATAATCCAATCTCGAGTGAGCTATGTGCCATGTGTGTGTGAGGTTTTATGTTGTTCTGTGCATTGCATTTGATATCTAGAACTTGCCTCGTGTGTTTACAAAGCGTAATAGTAGTTGTATTCAGTCTTGGAAGTGATATAGTCATTTCTTTGTTGAGCCAGTTATATGCTTTTACCCACGTAATTGTTATGTATCGTAGTTAACCCCTTTGAGCCTTTAATCTTTTTTCTTTAGCACCCACATTATAAGACTTACCCATTTATATGAATTGACCATCTATTTGAACCTTGTAACTCTCGTGAGCACTTGAATTTGTTATGAACTTTCTAAAAGTTGAAGTGTGGGGTGGTTGGTTTGGCTTTTGAGTGAAACTATTGAAATAACGAAGATGGTGAACTGTTTTGGAAAAGTAAGAGCCACTTGAATTGAAAAAGGAAAGGAAAAGAATAGTTGTATTGTTGTGCAAAATATTCTTTGATAGTGGTGACTCTTGATGTGATTGTGCTTAAAGAAGTAGGGAGTTAATGTATATTAATGTGAAGGTGCGGTTATAGTTTGACATAAGTGTGGGGTTTTGAACAATGAAATGTATGTATTAAAGTGCATAGGGAGGTGTAGTTACTCTTATATCTAAATGTATCCTACCCATCCCGCAGCCTACATTGGAACCAATTAAAGTCCTACTTGATCATTGACTGAATGTGCTCAATTAGTAGAGTATTACACTACGGGCAAGCTTGTGGTACGTCTTTTGTGGCATGTGAATGTTGTTTCTGAGAGTGAGTGAATTCTTTCTATCTTGAGTTCCAAATAGTTCTTAACTTTTATTGTGTGTGGAACTACTCTCTATTGTTGTGTGAGGGCACTTGATTCATGAAGTAAAGGTAATGTCGACCTCTGTGTTAGAGTAAGTGAGAGGGTTATATAAAATGCGTGGTTCTTTTGAGTCAAATTTTGAGGCTAGGATGTTACGGTATTGTTCTTATTATGTTTTAAATATTATTGGTGCGATGAGTTATGAGAGTTGTTGAAAAAGGTCGTGTTTATATAAAGAGTAGTTTGATTGCTCGAAGACGAGCAATGGTTTAAGTATGGGGTGTTGGTTCCATTACCGTGAATTATCTCCATCCTAGCCTGAGCAAAGATAGTACAAACATCAATATCTGGGCCAAAGCCTCCTGAAGGCCTGAAATCACAATCGGCACTACTGGTGCCTGAGCTGGTCCAACCGACTCAACCACATCTGGAATCTTCTCTAGAGATTGAGCAACCGGTCGGTCTATAGGTGCTTCTCTAGCTGCTGTACAAGCTGCAGCTCGGCCTCCACTACAACCCCGGCCTCTCGCGGACCTCGCTGGTGGCACTAGTGGTTGTCCGCCATATCTGGCAGCACGTGTCCTCACTATTTGTGCGAGCAGAGACTAGAATACAAGGATGTGAAGCTTTCCTGAGGGTTCGGCAGTCTCTCGATGATAAGTATAGACGTCTTCATACCTATCCGCAAGATTTTACTAAACCTGCTCATGACTTGTGAGACCTTTGTAACCTAGGCTCTGAAACCAACTTGTCACGACCCAACAAGTTCAGTGATGGCGCCTATCATGATTCTAGGCAAGTCGACAACTCATACATACCAACATCTTAAAATTCAAAATATACGGAAATAGGCTTAAGTAAAAGTCTCATAAAAACAGGATGAAAACGTCACAACTGAATACATAATTTCCCAAAAGATCCGGGTGTCACGGAGTACATGAGCATCTATACAATTATATGGTTTGACAAATGAAACAATATCTAGAAAGGTAGAACAGTATGAACAAAACTACAAGATAAATGAGGAGAGTCAAGGTCTGCGGACGCCAAGGCAGCTACCTCAATACTCTTCGACTTTTGAAGATCCAAAAATTAGTAACCACCTTATCCAGAAGTACCTGAATCTGCACACGAAGTGTAGGGGGTAGCGTGAGTACAACCAACTCAGTAAGTAACAAGTCTAACCTTTTGGCTGAAAGTAGTGACAAGATCAACAGGTACAATCCATATATAGAAATAACAGTACGAAAATGTAGACATGCTTCCAAGTTCAACAGTTAAAGCTCAAACGTGTAAAATATGCCAAGTACGTGTAATAGAAATGAGGAATGGTACGTCTCAATATTTACATGTTAATTATGTATGCCAATTGTAACGCATAACAATGATGACATCATAAGCATACTCTAAGAGTATCAGATCACTCAGTCCTCCCATTCCCTCAATCCTTACAGTCACTCATTCCTCCTATTCGCTCGGCACTCTCTCTCGGTACTCGCGCTCGACGCTCAAAAGCGCACTCGGTAGGTACATGCACTCACTGCTAGTGAGTCAGACTTCAGAGGGGCGGATTGTTCCCAAGCGCTATAATAAGCCAATCATGTCATAAATCAACAAAGCATGCTGCGACTTGCAGCCCGATCCCACAAATATCCTCGCAACCAGGCCATCGGTAGCATAAGCTTTACAAAGTCATAAGTAGCATAAAAAAGATTAAAGACAAGAAAGTACTATATCAAACAAGTTTTGACTTAAACATTTGACTGAAGGCTTTATCTAAACATGAGGCAGTGTGTTTAGCTTAAATGCAATTACCAGTCAACTATAAAAAAACATGATTATGACTTCTTTTATTTTATGAAAAGGGATGACTTAATCTTAGCAGAATATATAATGAAGAGTTATTGATATTCATAAAAGTTCACCAGTAGCATAAGCTTTACAAAGTCATCAGTATCATAAAAAAGAGTAAAGACAAGAAAGTACTATATCAAATGAGTTTTGACTTAAACATGTGACTGGCGACTTTATCTAAACATGAGGCAGTGTGTTTAGCTTAACAACAATTACCGGTCAACTATAACAAACATGATTACGACTTCTTTTTTTATGATAAGGGATGACTTAATCTTAGCATAATATATAATGAAGAGTTATTGATATTCATAAAAGTTCACATCAACAAGATTGTTTAAACATATGCTACCAATAATTAGATAAAATCACGAGAATATCATAGTGATAACACAGAAGTTGCCTTCAGAGTTAGCAGCTACAAGTATAGACAAGGAAAGCATCTAAATAGTTAGATTTTTCATGCTTCACTTTAATTGTGGATGATATGAACTTATGAACATTTCAGGTTAATCTCAGTTAGGATTAAGTAATAATAAACTTGACCACAAGAAAAATATAATATAGGGAAGAAACATGTAGGGGTAGAGGTCACAATAGAATCATAAATGAAAGACTACGATGTTTCGTTAAACATGAACAGTCATTCAAGGTACATTAAGTGAAATAAGCCATGTATGCTATTTAGACTCAAAAACAAAAGTCATTTGAGGTCACATAACTGCCAAATAAACATTGATTAAAGACTTAGAAACATGACAAGTGATCACAAGTAGTCACTATATTAGCCTAAACAAAAATAAACATTTCTATACTAGTTTCAAGCATAATTAATGACTATAGTTCACATAAGACAACAAGCGTATTCATAATGCTCAAATAAGATGATCAAAAGAGATAAGTTAGGGATGTACTGACCTTTTTGAGGGCAGCAGACCAAACTAGAATTTCTCTTAGTTGCTTAAGACCCCAAAGCTTCAAGCTCGAAGCAGCGAAAGTCCTCAGAAATGAGAAAAAAAAGTAAATTAGTTAGAAAACCCAGGTTTTGAAATCTCATAATTGCTCGTAGATGATTGTTCTTTCGTCTAGTTGGTGATTCTAGGTTGTGGTAGATCATGTTAGGTCATTGTAGATGAGAACATTAAAGGTCTTATTTATAGTGCCATTAAGGCTCTAGGGTTTCAATGGATTCAAAATCACAAATGGAAAGTGACAAAAGATTGATGATAGCAAAATCAAGTGAAAACCTGAGAGGTAGAAGGGAAAATAAGGTTGAGTTTACCTAAGCATCACTGCGTTTGACCTCTGGACATCGAATCCACAAAATGAACGTTGAGATCGACTCCATGCATGCTCTGATTTGACAGAACATGAAGGAAATTTGGAGATTTGAAGTTGAGTTATTGACTCTAGGGTTTCAGGATTTGGGTGTTTTGAATTTGAGTGATGAGATAGGAAATAGCCGGCTAGATTCACGGATTTCAGAAGGCAAAGGGTGGTTTCAGGCTCGATATTTGACTTGTGAGAGAAAATCATATGATTTCCCTTTCAAGCTTAGGGTTTCAGATTAGTGGTCTTGAATTTGTGATCGAAAGAGGAAATTATCAGCAGGATTCGTGGTGAAACAGGGACAAAAGGGATTATTTAGAGTGGTTTCAAGTGAACTTGCATGGATTTGTGCATGGTTTTGGGAGATTGATGGCTGATGGAGATGAGAGAAAAGAGAGGGGAGAAGGAAAATAAGGATGGTTGTTCTCTAAGTGAATGATTAGTGTTTGGGAGAATAGGGGTTGGTCTCCGAATTAAATTTGGGAGATAGAACCTGGGCCGTTAGATCTGATGATCAACGGCCCTGATAATTTGATCGTCTAGGATTTTTAAGGGGGATTTTTGGTGTCCGTTAGAAGATGAGGTTTTGGGAGGTGCGATGAGACCTCTGGGTGGGTATTTAAAATTAAGAGAAAATTAGTGATTAAATATGAACCGTTGATCAGATGACCCAGTACTCAGATGTGAGTGTGTTTGTTTTGTGAGTGGTGAAGGAGGGTGACGTGGCACACAGTGATTGGTGCAAAGAGAAGGGCATGGATTGAAACATTGGAATGGAGATGGGGAGGGTCAGAATTAGCTGTTAGAATTAAGTATAAATAAATTAATTTTAAGAGATGGTCAGAATTAGATGTCAACAGCTGCCCCTCTTTGACCGGACACGATGAATGAGTTTTCGGGCAAAGAAATTGAAACAAAGCCAATTTTGTCCCGACTTTAGGCATGTATTGCAGGAGTGGCATGAAGTTTATAAGTTGTAAGATTGAGTTAAGGAAGATTATGAGAAGATTTTGGGAAGAATCTTGGAGATGTTAGGGCCGAATTCTGGCTTTTAATTGCTTACATACCTCGAGCTTAACGAGGATCATGCCTCATGTAGTTCTGGAGTAAAGATATTGAGGAAGCGGCACTCGTAGGAATTGCCCCAATATCGTATTATGATGATACGGCGAGACGGAGGATTGGGCACTCTTGATAGCTTGAATTTTGCGGCTTGATTTGAAGGATTTGAAATTTTTGAGTTTCACTAGTCATCTTAAACTTGGATCCTTGGCCCGCTAATGGGTTGTTGTCCCCATAGCATTGTAGTTTGGTCTGCTGCTAAGAAACGTTCCACACTACGGTGTTTGTTCCTGTAAAACAAATAAAATACACGGTAAGAAGTGATGATAATGATGCAGGAATGATAATGCATGGCTGTCGGTGAGCCGTTATTTAGGATCGGGATGGTGGGATACTAGATTTTGACTCAATTTGTTAGTCAGGCTATGTACCATTCTGCAATTGTCAGAGCATTTGAAAAATCCTCTCCGCTTTTTGGGAGATCTTGATCGGTAGACTGCGTCTCCGCTTGCTCGGAGATCTTTGCACTGATAAATGTCTCCGCTTGTTGTGAGAGCTTAATTTGTAAAGTGCGTCTCCGCTTGTTGGAAGACTCTTTGCACTGAAATGTAAAGTAGTCTCTGCTTGGGAGTGATTGACTAAACCATAATAATGATTGAAAGTGCATGAGAAAGATATACTCTTAACTGCGAAGCTAAGTTGCGGTCATCGATTGGAAGAACATTGGTGGCGAGGTTAGCAACTAACTATTCTGGCATCAGTCGTGACAGAGCGGTGATGTGAATTGCTTTGTTGGCGAAGTTTGTAGTTTGCTATATACAAGGCTCCGATTGGCAAAGTCAATGTTAAATTTGTACAAGGTGCTCTAATTGATTGAGGAGGTTGTTTGCTATATACATGGCTTCAATTGGTGAAGCCCACGAATCGTTTGTACAAGATGCTCCGATTAGTTGAGCAGGCAGTTTGATATATATTGGATTTGTTTTGATGAAGCCAGCGATCTATTTTGTACAAGGTGCTCCGGTCGTTTGAGCAGGCAATTTACTATGCATAGGTTTTTCGATATCAGTTGTCTGATTCCAAGGTACCTACAAAGGATTCAAAGGTTAGCTTTATCTATACTAGAAAAATCTAAGTAAAGAAGGAAGATAGATAATCTTATGCAAGTGGCGGGTCTGTCATTTTCCCCAGTGTGGTCTTAATGCCTCTTTTCTCCCTGTTGACCCTGTACTCAAAGAAAAATTCTTAGTGGGGGCGGGAAGGCTGTTTGTGTCGACCACAATGTTGGTTTGTCTCGGCCTTCGACATGATTGCGCCGCAAAGTTCAGTAAATGGAAAAAGTATGGTGTATAAATTTTTTGTTTTAGAAAACACTTTGAAAATACATTGTTTTTAAGGCAAATGTTGTCATTCCGGATTATGACATGTTACAAAAGGTTCTCCACACGTGAGTGTATCCTCTTGAAAACTTTGTCCTGTTGATGTCGATCTTCCGCGATGCTTCTGACAACGCGACTGCTTGTTGTCGCGATTGTGTCATAATTCAAAATAATGCATTACAAGGATTTTCCTAAGGTTATGACTGAACACTTTCGGGTTGCCTACGTATCTAAAATAGAATCAGGTCTGAATGTAGTTCGTGGATTATGATAAAATATGATGAAGATAACTGAGCCTGACTCAGGTAGCCTACGTATCCAAATGGAATTAGTCAAAGCGTAGTTCGATTACAACATATGCAAAATGATGAGATTAAGAATGAAAATGGTCGTCTTACTCAGACAGCCTATGTATCAAAACAGAATCAGGCCAGAATGTAGTTCAATTACAAAAGATGACTGAATCCGATGAGGATTGCGTAAGTATCCCCTTATGAGGAAATCAAGTCGGCGTAGTTCCTAAGCAACATACAAAATTGATATTTGGTTTTTCAATTATAAGAGAAAGGCGAGAGAGAAACCGAAACCTACGTGGGTTGCCTATGTATCCCTCCGTAGGAAGTCAGGTTTAACGTAGTTCTGTTACAGCAAAAACCTAACTCTATTTGTCTTCAAACATAGTATTTCTTGACTGTGTCTGAGTTGATAGGCTTCATGTTGACTTTTCCATCCATTTCTGCCAAGATTAAAGATCCACCCGATAGTGCTCGGTGAACCACGTAAGGACCTTGCCAGTTTGGAACGAACTTTCCTTTGACTTCTTCTTGGTGGGGAAAGATTTTCTTCAAGACTAACTGCCCCGGTGTGAATTGGAGCGGCTTCACTCTTTTGTTAAATGCAATGGCCATCTGATTCTGATATAGTTGACCATGACATATTGCATCCATTTTTTTCTCGTCAATAAGCATGAGTTGCTCCTGTATGACCCATATCCACTCTGCATCATCCAACTTTGCCTCTCGAATGACTCTTAAAGATGGTATTTTGACCTTTGTGGGTATCACAACTTCAGTGACGTATACTAACATGTATGGGGTTGCCCCAACGGATGTTCTCTTGGTGGTCCGTTAACCAAGTAAAGTGAAATGTAGCTTCTCGTGCCATTATCTATGATTGTCCACTATCTTCCATAGAATTCTATTGATATTCTGGTTCGCTGCCTCGACTTCCCCGTACATTTTTGGTCTATGGGCCGTGGAATTACGGTTAGCGGCGTTGTTAGTGATGATAGACTCTGGTATCCCAAATCTGCAGACGATGTTGTTTCTGACAAAATCTGGCACTACCTTCTTTGGGATGACCTTGTAAGTAGATGCCTCGACCAATTTGGTGAAATAGTCGATAGATACCAAGATGAAACGATGTCTATTTGATGTTGCGGAGTCTATAGGTCCAATCACGTCCATGCCCTAAGCGGCAAACGGCTAGGGTGAACCTATTACGTTTAACTCATTCGGCGGAACCCGAATGAAATCCTCGTGAATCTAGCACCGGTGACACTTCTGTACGTAGCGGATACTGTCACTTTCCATAGTTCCCCAAAAGTATCCAGCTATCAAGATCTTCTTAGCTAATGTGAACCCGTTCATGTGAGGTCCGCACGTTCCTACATGTATCTCTTCTAATAGTCTGGTTGCCTCAGTGGCGTCTACATATCTCAACAAACCTAAGTCTGGGGTCCTTCTATACAGGGCTTCCCCGTTGAGGAACATTTGGTTTTCCAGCCTCCTGAGGGCTCGATTTTGACCATTAGTAGCATTCTCCAGGTATTCTCTAGTTGCAAGGAATTTCTTGATGTCGAGATACCATGCTTTACCATTTGGTTCTTCATCTACATAGAAGCAATAGGCATGTTGATCCCTGATCTCTACCTCGATAGGGTCGATGTAGTTCTTGTCTGGATGTTGAATCATAGATGATAAGGTTGCAAGGGCATCAATGAACGTGTTTTGAATCCTGGGGACATGCTTGAAATCAATCTTTGTGAACTTCTTGCATAGCTCCTTCACGCAGCGCATATATGGAAGTATCTTGACATTCCTGGTGGACCATTCCCCTTGGACTTGGTGTATCAATTGATCAGAATCCCTTATGACCAAAAGTTCTTTGATGTTCATGGCGATTTCCATTATGATTTTAAGGATGCATGCTTCGTATTCAGCCATATTATTGGTACCATGGAATCTTATCTTTGCCGGTGCTAGACAGTGTTGTCCAAATTCCGACTCCCTTGAAGTTTGTTGCTCTATCGAAAAATATTCTCTATCCAGGGTATGATTCTGCAATATCTTCTCCAGCAAACAACACTTCTTCATTGGGAAAATACGTGGTAAGTGGCTCGTCATCCCCATCCACCGGGTTCTCTGTGAGATGGTCAGCTAAAGCTTGTCCTTTTCCTTTTGCGTTATGTACTCAATGTCAAATTCGCTGAGGAGAATTTGCCATTTAGCTTTCTTTCCTATAAGCATCAGCTTATGGAAGATGTACTTGAGCGGGGCATGCCGAGATATCAGATGCGTAGTGTATGTCGATATGTAATGTCATAGTTACTGGGCAATCCAAGTCAGAGCACAACAAGTGTGTTCTATGAGAGTATACTTGGCCTCGCATGGCATGAACTTCTTACTTAAGTAGTAGATGGCCTGCTCCTTTCTCCCAGTTTCGTCATGTTGTCCCAACACACTGCCGAAGGCGTAATCCAAGACTGACAAATATAGTGACAATGGCTTAATTGGTTCGGGGGGAACCAGCACTGGTGGATTTGATAGATACTCCTTGATTCTATCGAAGGCTTTCTGGCACTCTTCTGTCCATTTTGTTGTTGCATCCTTCTTCAACAACTTGAAAATGGCTCACAGATTACCGTGGATTGGGCTATGAAGCTACTGATGTAATTCAATCTCCCCAGGAAACTGATGACATCTTTCTTGTTCTTTGGTGGTCGTAATTCCTGGATGGCCTTGATTTTTGATGGGTTCAGTTCTATCCCCTTCATGCTTACAATAAAGCCCAACAGCTTTCTAGCGGGGACTCCGAACGTGCACTTTTTGGGGTTCAACTACAAACTGTACCTTTACAGGCGTTCGAAATAATTAATCAAATTGTCTAAGTGCTACGTACTCTTTCGAGACTTTATGATGATTTAATCCACATACACTTTAATCTCCTTATAAATCATACCATGAATGAGGGTCGTCATGGCCCTCATGTATATGGTGTCGGCGTTCTTGAGTCTGAACGGCATAACTCTATAGTAGTAGACTCCCTAAGGTGTGGTGAAGGCCGTCTTCTCTACATCTTCCTTGTGCATCAAGATTTAGTGATACCCAAAGAAACAATCCATAAACGACAGCAATCCATGCTTCGCATAGTTGTCGATGAGGATTGGATATTTGGCAGAGGGAAATCATCTTTTGGACTAGATTTGTAGAGATCTCGGTAATCCACACATATTCTAATCTTCCCGTGTTTCTTGGGGACCGGGACGATATTTTCCAGCCAGCTTGGATAATTGGTGACCCTTACTACATTCGCTTCTATCTGTTTGGTCACTTCTTCCATTATCCTTAAACTTAAATCAGGTTTGAATTTTTTGGGTTTCTGTATGACCGGTGATCTCATAGGACCGGTGGGCAGTCGGGACTGACGATCTCGACAATGTCAGTACTTAATCTTGGCATGTCATCATAGGACCATGCGAACACGTCGACATACTGTCGGAGGAGCTCAATCTATTTTTTCTTCTGCTCGGCTTTTAGGTGAATGCTGATTCTGGTTTCTTTTACGTCTTCTTTACTTCAAAGATTGACTACTTCCGTCTCTTCGAGATTGGGCTTTTTCTAACTTCCAGACTGCTCGATCTCCTATGGGAGATTGTCTAGCATCATTCTCTCGTCATACTCATAATCTGGGTCATTGCGCTAAACGGATACGTTACATTTCGTAACCGTGGGACTTGGGCTTTTAGCATTTTGATTATTGAAAAGGAAAGCTAGGTATAAATAAAGATGCAATATTTGAGAAAATGATTTTTTTTTATTTCATCAAAAGAGGAATGTCTTAAGCGTTCAAAAGAGGTAAATGACAAAAAGGTACAGGCACGGTGCATGCCTCAATTGACCGTGCACTTTTCAAAAAGTAACCTTCAACAGTTTCATACTACAAAGACTCCCGGTGAACCAAAGATGGACTATCGGTCAAATTCCGCAGCTCTTACCCTAGTCCGGCATCCCTGATAGTCGGTGTCTTGATGTCAGTCCCTTCACAACATTCTTCAATTATATTCATGAACAGCTTTCCCATCCTGTCAATGATATCATCTTCTGTACTAAATTTTGTCCCAGACTTGGAACATGCTCTGGCACAAAAACCTTTATCTCGGAGCTAACAGTAGGAGCTTTCCATTCCAGAGGCTGATATCTTATGCTGGCTCTTCCTTTTCTGCCCATTATGTTAAATTGGCTTTGTGATTGCATCCGACCCGGCTCCCAGCCATGTTCCTAGCTTGTATCCATATTTCATCATCTCCCTCATAGCCATCTTGGACCTATACGGTGACTGCGTTCCCAAGTTTTTTTCAGTCTCTTCCATTTCGGTAGTCTGCATGATTTCTACCACATAGAAAACAACTTTGTATAGCCCTTCAATGAACGGAACATCATACTCCAAATAAGCATAGTTACCCAACTCGACATGAACCACGATCACCTGACATCCCTACTCAAATTTCATGCATTGGTGTAAAGTGGATGGCACGGCCCCTGTCATATGTATCCAGGGCCTTCCTAGCAGCAACTTGTAGGAAAAGGAGATGTCCATTACTTGAAACAATATCGTAAATTCGACTGTCACGATCTGCAAGGCCAAATAAATTTCTCCAATAAAGTACTTTTTAAAAATATCAAAGGCCCTTACCCTTACGTGACTTTCCTTGACTTCTCTCAAATGAATTCCTAATTCCCGTAGAGTGGAGAGCGGACAAATATTGATTCTTGACCCTCCATCGACCAACACTCGGGACACCACTTTGTCCCCATATTTGACAGTAATATAAAGATCCTTGTTGTCACTTGTGCCTTTTGCAGGAAGTTCGTTTCTATTGAAAGTGATCATGTTTGCTTCGACCATTTTTCCAATTGTCGCGACCAGCGCTTAACTAGTGGTGTTACTTGGTACACTTATCCCACTTAGTACTTTCAATAGGGTGTCCTTATGACTGTCAGAACTCATTAGCAGATCTATGATTGATATATGTGTTGTAGTTTTCTTCAGCTGTTCCTCTACAGAATACTCATTGTTTGACATTCTCTTCCAAAACATGGCGGCTTTTGGGTCTGTTATGTTCCTTATTGGAATTTGTTCTCTTCCCAAGTTTACTAGATTGACATCTTCAGGAGCGTAGCATCTCCCAGACCTAGTCATACCAAGGGCTGCGGCAGAGTTTGTCATTTTGGCCTTTCCCTTTTGCTTGTAAGTCCATAGGATAGTTCTGTACTTCTGCCTTTCCTCGTCTTTTGTTGCAGCGACAGGTTGTCGCTGATAAGTTTCAATAGTCATTGTATGTCTCACTTGTACTGTAATCATTGGAGCCCTTTGAGGAGGGATCCTGACAGCTTTTTCATTCCCTATAGTGAAAATCATTCCCACTAGGTCATACTTTTTCTCCAATGTAATTATGTTAACTCCCTGGTTTCGGTGATTCATATTGGGCGGAGCCAGAGTGCATTGGATGGCTCCGCTCTTGATCTGTGATTTAATCTTATTCTTCAACTTAAAATAATCTTCAGTATCATGCCCGGGTACATTGGAATGGTGCATGCATATTTTAGTGGCATCAAAATACTTGGAGGGGTATTCAGGAACCCTTCCTTCGACTGGGTGTATTAATCCTGCTCTTCTCAATCTTTCAAACAATTGGGCCAGAGGCTCAGTAATCGCGGTATAATTTCTAAGACCCCTCTATTCAAAGTTGGGACGAAGGCGTGGTGCATAAGCATGTCAGTTTTGGTGAGTAGTGGTTTGGACAAGAGCATATGGTCGTCATGGGTTTTTGTTGTTGTTGGCTCGAGGACGGTTTTATTGTGGTTTAGGGTGGTAATATGGTTGGGTGTTATAGACTGGAGCATAAGTGGGTGGTGTTCAATGATTGTTTGCGGAATAGGAAGTGCTTTCGTGGTGTGGATTGGGTTGATAGTAAGGGACGACTGCTGGGACCTCCTCTCTCTTCTTCTTTCCACTACCGATTGACCTTGATTGGATGGCCTTGCTGGCCGCTTGCAGTGCTGCCATGGATTGTACTTTTCCCGATTTTATGCTCTCTTCTATGAAATCTCCAATCTTGACCAGCTCGGGGAATTTCTGTCCCATATTCCCATCAACTATTCGAAGTATATCCTTTCCTGGGCTCTGATGAAATACTTGGTTAATTTATTATTGTCCAGCAGAGGTTGCGCCCTAGCGGCCTTTGACCTCCACCGACGTGCATATTCTTGGAATGACTCATATGGTGTTTTTGTAGGTTTACTAGTGCCAACCGACCGGGAATGATCTCTGTGTTGAATCGAGAATGATTCATGAAGTCCTCCGCTATATCTTGCCAAGTTATCCAATTTCACAGATCTCATCGAGTGTACTAGGGGAGTGCTTATCCCGTCAAACTTCTTATAAATAACTTCATCCTTAGCTTCTCATTCCTCCCCACTCCGACCAACTTGTCACAATACACCCTCAAATGTGCGTAGGATCTCCCGTCCCATCGAAGATATCAAACTTTGGGGGTTTATACCCTGCTGGCATATCCACATCCGGATGAATACATAGATCCTCGTAGTCCAAACTTTCAATTCCCCGGGCAACTTGGAGGCTCTTTATTTGCCTTCTTAAAATTTGCAACTGCTCAGATACTGACTCTTCCTCCTTACGCCTGGCTTCCTTCTCCATCTTGGCATATTGGTTAATCTCATAAGACACCATGACCATGACAAGTGATGTAAAGGTAGGTTCATAAATGGAATATACATGGGGTACGTACCGCTCATGGGCGGCTGCATGTGCCACAGGTATGTGCTGGTTGGTAGTAAAAGTGACTCCGTCACGAGGAGGGGTATGATTTGCATTGGTAGTAATAGGCGGGTTTTGTGGTGTCTGAAAGTACTGTGGTACGTCAGGAGTGTGGATAGGGGAATTTGTTGGGTTTGTGGATGAATTGAGTAGTAGGAGCTGAAGTTGGGGTGTTGTTGTTTTGGCGTGATGTGGAAGGAAAGCGGTCAGGAAGTGAATCCAAAGAAGGGAATCGGGGTGGTTGAGGAAGTGATGTTGATTGTAGACTATAATATTAAGTTTTATTCTCTTATTACACTCTAATTTACTGCACTTTACTTGTTTTAGTCTTTAATTAATAGCGTTTTGCACTTATTGTTTGTTATGCCTTGTAGGAGTGATTCTGAGTTATGTAGATATTATGGAATGAATTCGAGTAATTTGGATCTTTGAAGTCTGAGTAAAATCCCAAGGGATAAAGCGGGATCGTGTTCGAAGGTCGAGGACCAAGTCTGGACGTCAAAACACACGAAAAATCCATACTGTGAGAAAAGTCCACTATCGCGGCGTGTGGCACGCCATGGCTACCCAAATCTCTACTGCCTATCAAAATCAACTCTCTAGATTTCCCCACTAATTCCCCATATGGCGCGTTGCCCCATGCTGCGCTTGTGCAATTTTTACAGAGGGAAAATCCAAATTCAGCTAGGAGAAAGTGATTTCGTCTAGGCCCGACCCTACTTTGTAAAAATACATGGGAAAATGTTATTTTCTGGACTTTTGACACATATTCGACCTAAGGAGGCTAAGGAGGATTTTGAAAAACACGAGCACAAGGATTTCATCTTTCCTTCCTTACTCAAGACCCGAGTTTGGTTTGAATTTATGTTTTCCTTTACTTTAAACTTATTTGTGATGAATTGCTCCAAATCTATGGAGTAGTTCTCTTTAGTATTTGTGGATTATAACTATAGTTTTATGTATTAAAGCATTTTTGGATGATTTAATTGTTGCATCTATATTCAATAGTTCATGTAATCGAGAGAGGAATAACTTGTGATATCATTGCGTTATATTGTTGGTTGAGTTCATTAATTCTTCTTAGTAATCGAAAGAGGCTAGTTGAATTATTGATTGAACCTAGTTAAGGGAATAATCGAAAGATGTTTTACTAAAGACCAATCCACTACGCATTCTTGCATATCTTCACGTGCTTAAATTGGTTCGTCTTGTGAGGTTAAGACTTAATCGGGAGAGGAGATTTTGCTGAACGTTTGAACTAATGATCGACTGAATTCGAGAGACTCACTTAGACATTAGAAGTGAATTATCTAGAGTTAGATCCCAAACAATTATCTTGCACCTATCCTTATCAAAACCCTATCTTCTTCCATACATAACCTTTTTTGATTTGTTCCTTGGTGCGATTGTCATTAATCAATAGCTTTAGATTCTTAGTTAATTTTAGTTAGAAATCATATAAATCCCAATTCTTGATCATCTTGAATAACAATCAAGCTAGAAACTACAAGAATACTGTTTAAATCCAATCCTTGTGGATACGATATTATACTATACTATATTTGATTAGCGAGCAGAGTTTAAGTGTGTGTTTCGCGCTAGTCAAATTTTGGTAAAATCTTTTTTAAATATTATTGGTGTGATGAGTAAGGAGAGGTTTTTAAAAAGGTCATGTTTATGTCGTGTTATATGTGAAGTGTAGTTGGATTGCTCGAGGACGAGCAATGGTTTAAGTGTGGGGTGTTTTATAGCCTGCTATAATCTCATGTTTTAGTCGCTTATTGCACTCTAATTTACTGCACTTTACTCGTTTTGAGCTTTAATTGATAGTGTTTTGCACTTATTGTGTGTTTTATGCCTTGTATGAGTGATTTCGAGTGATGTAGATGTTATGGAATAATTTCGAGTGATTTGGAGCTTTGAAGTCTGAGTAAAAGCCCAAGGGATTATGTCGGGATCGTGTTCGAGGGTCCAGGACCATGTCTGGATGTCAAAGTCTATGAAACATCCGTACTCTGAGAAACGTCCACTGCCGCAGCGCGTGGGGCAGCGTGTGGCATGCCGCGGATGCCCAAATCTCTACTGCCTATCAGAATCAACTCTCTGGATTTCCCCACTAATGTCCCGCATGGCGCGGCACACCAATGCAATTTTTATAGAGTGAAAATCCTAATTCGGCTAGGAGAAGGTAATTTCGTCTCGGCCCGACCCTACTTGGTATAAATATATGGAAAACGTTATTTTCTGGAATTTTGACACATACTCAACCTAAGAAGGCTAAGGAGGAGTGGGAAG